>NW_007726299.1:510280-533159 GCF_000696425.1 Galeopterus variegatus | reverse complement strand
CGCGCCTCGCTCAGCCAGTGAGCGGGAACCGGTCTGTATGTGGGATCCGAACCCTCAGCGGGAGCGCCGCCATGCTTCCCAAGCGGCGCACTGTAGCAGTGCGCCACCGGGCCGGCCCTGTTTTTTTTTTTTTTTTTTTATTAAGTGTAATTATATGTTGTGTTAATGAATTTAAGAAATAAACTTTGTGTTTTTAGCTTATGATATATCCTGAATGGAAATGTTCTCACTATGACTATAATTATAATGATCTTTATAGATTATACTTATTTTAGAATACTGCAGTTTGGAAGTCCTTTAATTTTAACACAATACATATTTAAAATAACTTTGCTACAATCACAGAATAATTTGAATTTCTATTTACCAAATTAGACGCTTGGTTCTATTTCCTCTTTTTCTATTCTGTGTAGTTACATTTTTTTTTTTTTTGTCCTTTTTGTGACCGGCTGCACCGTGCCCAGCCAGTGAGCGCACCAGCCATCCCTATATAGGATCCGAACCTGTGGTGGGAGCGCTGCTGCGCTCCCAGCGCCGCACTCTCCTGAGTGCGCCACGGGCTCGGCCCTGTAGTTACATTTTTTTTTTTTTCCTTTTTGTCTTTTTTCGTGACCGGCAACAGATCGCAACCCTTGGTGTTGCGCCCGCCCCTCGCTCAGCCAGTGAGCGGGAACTGGTCTGTATGTGGGATCCGAACCCTCGGCGGGAGCGCCACCGCGCTCTCAAGCGGCGCACTGTAGCAGTGCGCCACCGGGCCGGCCCTGTAGTTACATTTTTAATGTCAGTGTTATTAATTACAGATAGACGTATACCTTATCACTTGTGAAAGGAAGCAAAGATATACATTTTTCCAATTTCTTATAATCATAGGCTGTTATTTAAAAAATTGCTGCCATAATTAAAGTGCGTCCAAGCAGGGTTGGTCAAGCAGTATGCATTTCAGTCTGCTGTCTCCCTAACTTTTCTCCCCGCCCCCCTCCACTGACGTTCAGAACATTCTGCATTGGTCCTCAGCCCTCTGTGTTCTGTTATTAGAACATCACAGAAGATACTGAGAGACTTGAAGGAGGCCTCAAAGCCAGTCCTTAGCCACGTAGCTTCACCTAGCAAGGCCCACCTTTGGCCAAGCTATTTTGCAGGTTGCATAGAAAGAGCAAGTCAGGTAGATGGTGACCAAATGGGAGAGTGGGTGAGAGGTCACCTTGCAAATACATATGCTGAAACTTCTCAAGCAGCAAATGTCTTTCATGTGCTTGTTGGCTACAATCCCCCTGTGGACTTAAATACTATGTATTGTACACATCATACGTGTGTACTCCCTTGACCAGTGATAGTTGTATAGACAAAGTTGTGCATACTGTATTTACTAGCCATCTAAGGCATTTTCAAGGGTAATCTTTTTTGGGTATAATTTTTCCATTATGTGCTAACTTAGAACTTTTTTCCTGTCTAAGAAGTGACTCTCCCTTACTAAAATCTAACTACTGTATCTCTTCTATTGGGATGTTCTTTAAGCCTGACTTCCTCTTGCTCCAAATTAAAATTTCTCATCTGCTTATGAAAAAAAATGTGGAATATATCCCTACATCCAAGGCAATTTTCCCTGACCTTTTTCTTCAAGCCAAGTGTACATTTCATTTAATGTTATTTACATCATTCTTAAGAGAGGGGATGGTACCCGGTCAGGCCCCTTCCTACGAGGCAGTGGGGCAAAGGAAAATGGGTTTATTTAGTGTTGAGGGAATTGGGCTGCGTGGGCACTATTCTGGCTCTGGACCTTTCCTTTTGTGACCTTGGGTGAGTCCTTGACTTCTCTAGGCCTTGACATCCACTGAAACATGAGCAAGTTGGCTTGGATAACCCCTAAGGCCCCTTCCAGTGCTAACATTCTGTGTTTAAAAATATTAAAGACATTTATTAAGCACTTGCTGTATACACAAATGACATCGTACTGAGTGCTGTGCTGGAAAAAACCCTGCCCTGCAGGGGTTTAGAGATTGTTTCTCTGGTTTGGGTAATAGGTGAAGCTCCTGCATGGGGAGCCCAGTGTGGAAACTCGAGAGCTGGTCTCTCATGTGGTCACCCTGCCGTGCCCACCTACAGATGAGATTTGCAGTACCTGTTCCCTCGGTTACAGTGCCTGTTCGCCTACATTTATCTTCTAGTGCAGCAAACTTCTGCAAAGGGCCAGATATTCTTGGTCTCAGGGCCACAGCATCTGTGTCAGAACTATACCCCTCTGCCGTTGTTGCGAGTTGGTAAGGACAATGTGTAAACGAGTGGACGTGACTGTGTTCTAATAGAACTTTATTTACAAAGATGGTTTGCTGACCATGTTCTAGAGTTGTTTAAAAGATTAACACCCTGTCTTAAACTCTAGAAATGGTCGCCTCCACGTAACTGGCGTCTGTGGATGTAGCGAGGTGATTAACGAATATGGGCCAGGCTCCACACAGACCCACTTTTGGTTTTTTGCCAGCAGAGACCTGGCTGTAGGAATTGTTGTGACCAGCCTTGTTTTACAGGAAGGGCATTCAGGACTCTCCACTAGAGAGTTAAACTAACTGCCAGGGAGCTCCATGAGTCCCCAGAGCCAGGAGAGCTGATGCTTTTGCCACCTTTATCTTCAGGGACAGAGACTTCTGCCCGAACAGAGGCTCTTTGATTGAGGTTGACCCAACAAAGCCAGCTGGTACCCATTTTTGGAAATGTCCATGGGCCCATACCTTATTCATCCGTCCCTTAGCCTTCTCAGAATGTTCTAAAAGGAAGGAATCCTGTCTGGCTGTGTGTCCCAGGGTTTTGTTGGCAGAAGGCTCTGTGGGGTTATGCAAGTCAAGAAGGCAAGTCACGAAGAGTCACTCAGGAAATTTTCCTTTTCATGAATAAACTGGAATAAATGTGCCCTTCAGGTGTTGGAAGCTGGAAATGGCTGGTCCTAAAAATAAGACAGCCACCTTAAATCCTTTTTGCGTATAAACAATTTTTTTTTTTAAGTCCTAGAAAATTTGTGGTCTAGACTTCAGCAAGGACCCCAGGGAGAAGGGGCATTTGTTCCAGAAGCTGGTGTTTCAGCAAGCCGCGCTTGGGGCTTTGTTTTGTTTGCAGGGAGAGGTGATATCCAGCCTCAGTTGGACAGCGCTCTCCAAGATGTCAACGATAAATATCTCTTGTTGGAGGAAACAGAAAAGCAGGCAGTCCGGAAAGCTTTGATTGAAGAACGTGGCCGATTCTGCACCTTCATCTCTATGCTGCGGCCAGTGATTGTAAGTTAGTGGAAAGTTCCAGAAGGCTTAAACTGCCAGTATGAAGGAAGCTTTCCTTCTTTATTTATCCATCCACCACTGAGTCATTAGGAATCTGCTGCATGTCGGGAATCATGATGGGGACTCACGTCTATAGACAAGGGATTCACTGCAAGGTGCTGGCGTCCACGTGGTCGACGCCTTGCTCACAGTTCTGAGCACTAGTTGTTTCACCTGCTGTCAGCAGTGGGTTCTTAGGTCAGCAGCATCACCTCAGAACTGGTTAGAAATGCAAATCCTGAGGCCCAGCCCCCTGAACCCAACACTCTGGGGATGGGGACCCACTCATCTGTGTTTTACACAAGCCCTTTAGGTAATTTTGAGACCCACTGGCCAATCTGAGTACCAAGGAGTGACCCTGAGATTGAGACAGGAAGGGCCTCAATGGATCTATTCAGACTTAATTTTTAAACAAATCATTTTCACACCATAACTGAGAACTTCTGCTGTAAGGCGTTCTTGAAGCCAGTACGAAGGCACCAGCTCACTTCTCTCAGCCCTAGCAAAAAGTCCCAATATGAGTTGTTCCCCCGAGACTTCTGGAACTTTCCATGGATCTTGCCTCGGTCCCCAGTTCCAGTGTGGCACTTTGGTAAAGTGAATGGAATGTTTCTTCCATAGTCCATTAATTAACTAAGTTGGTAGAAAAAGACAGGAAAGAAGGGGGACAGTTAACCTCTACTGAACACACACATACTGTCACAAAGGTCTGAAACAAAATATCTCCAAATGGCGTCACCAATGAAGTCAAATGACTTCATAGGGAGTCCTCAGTGTGTGGTGGGGGCTGTGTTGCAGCGTCCCATGAGAATACACAGTTGGGAAGTCTGAGCAGGCACTATGAGGAAGGCCACCACTGTCCCCAAGCACTTGGGTCACTCCATGATTATGTCAGATTTTTTTTTTCCCCTTCCCTTTCCCCCAAAAAAGGGCATGTAGTGCCTTCAGCAAAGATTTACCAGTCCCATGATTCCTTTTCTGAAAATGTGAAAGGGTTATACAGTGACCTTAATAAAAACAATTAAACCAAGATGATGAAGTTAATCACTCATGAAAATGACATGTTATGAATTACTGTCCTTCAGGAAGAAGAAATCTCAATGCTAGGGGAAATAACCCACCTTCAGACCATATCAGAAGATCTAAAAAGCCTGACCATGGACCCTCACAAACTTCCCTCCTCAAGTGAGCAGGTAGGAGTCATGGGAAACAAACCAACAGATGAAAGTTCAAGGCCCTGAGTGGTGTTTGCAGTATTTGTCACATCTTAAAGCATATCCATATTTCACGGTGTCCTCTGCATTGTAACATACAATAATCACCATAGCTAGCCATTATATAGCACTGTTGTGTGCCAGGTGCTGTTCCACGCTCTTTACGCAGACTTCCTCATTCATCATCACTATTGTGCCCATTTTATAGAGGAGGACGCTGAGGCACTGAGAGACAAAGTCACATCACCAGGTTCATTATCTTCATCTACCCCCTAAAAATAAACTCTCGTAGGAACACGACAGTAGTGTGTTTTGATTGTCATTGTCAACCATTCTTCATTTCTCCCATTCTAATTAAGTACTGCATGGGGATCTCTCCCATCTTATGAAAGATGACATGTTTTATGCTTTACTCATTTGGTTCTTGTGATATTAGCACTTTATCAAGTGGGAAGAGACACATTTGTGGGAAGAGCTGATGAATCATATTCTGGCTTTTGCCCTTTGCCTACAATTCTCATCTGCTCCTGAGAGTCAGCTCAGAAGAACAAATTTGAGAGCTTGTGTTTTCTATTCTATGACATTGCATTTATTAGACCACATGCATGCATTCACTCAATAAATAGACATTTATTGAGCACCTCTTACATGAATGAAAGGTGGACCTTACACTCAAGTGGCTCTTTGTCAAGAAAGGGAGAAGAGACATAGAAAGAATTGCAAAAGAATCAGCTTGCTGTTGATTCTGTCAGGTTTTAAAATTTCTAGTCCTGTTCAAATGGGGCATTGGTGACCACTGAAGATCAGGTAGTTAAAGTACAAGGTTTACAAATCCAGAAACTATTATTGCCTTTATAAGATGAAAATCCTGTAAATTCTAACCTTGGTATAAATAAGCTTATAAATTGTTGATCTGTCACTCATTCATTCTCTCTCTCTCCTGATATTTCTCAGCTTTCCTTTTCCCTCCCCACCCCCCATTAAGTACAGATTTGCTTGTCTCAGAAAAAGAATTGTAACGTTGAGGGATTGGTAGTATAGTTCTTTAATTAAAAAAAAAAAAAATTTAACGTTTTTTTCTTTAATTCTCACCCCTCATGATGGCAGCATTTTGATGTCACAGTGGGTATTAAGATTTGACAGGTAATGTTTCCCTTCTCAGCACCTCACTTACCCAGCGGCTCTGTCCCCTTAGGTGATTTTGGACTTGAAAGGCTCTGATTACAGTTGGTCGTATCAGACTCCACCCTCTTCCCCCAGCACCACCATGTCCAGAAAGTCAAGTGTCTGCAGGTAAGTGAAGCTGGGTCTCTTCTCGCTTTCAGGACAAGTATATGTGAGCAACAGACCTGGGCTTTATCTCTTAAAATGGCTCGTTTTAAACAGGAAATGGGGAGATGATCAGCTGAAAAAATGGTAATGATTTTCATCTCAGTCTTTAGTCTCTGGATTAATTTGGGGTCAGAAAGAAAACCCCATTAGCTGTTAGACTAGTGGACCTAGCTTATTCTCAGTTGCTTGTTGAAGGGATTTTCCCATTTTATGAGATCGCATTTGATTTTCCTATTTAGCAGAATGAAAGTCACAAGGACTAAAAAAGGGTGAACCCAGGTTGATTCTTATACAGGCTGATCTTGCCGTAGCCAGAGCAAATGAAGGAAGTAACAGTGGCGTGAACCCTTGTCCTCCTACCCCACCCCCAATTTTTGTTTTATAAAGTAAATGGAATTCTTGCTCTGTCAGCCACTACTGCTCCTACCACTGCTAGTACCACCCCCACCGCTGCTCTGTTAACTAGTACCGTTACCTACTGAAACAGTCAGAATCCTTTGGAATAGTTCTGCCGTCTGCCAGTGTTGTCCAGCAGTTTTCTGTTAGAGGGCCGTTCTTGGCTTGTTGACTAGGAACGTTTATTCTCCTCATCTTGAAAGGTGGAAACGTCATCACGCATCTCTTATCTTTCTTGGTATGCTAGACCTGCTCATCTTTTTATTTGACTTTTCAAAGCCCAATGAATGTCTCCTTCCTGTGAATTAGCATTGACAGTAAAGAGGAGGATGATCTGCTAAGTCTGTGTAACGTCTGGACACACTGTTGTGTGTTTCATGTCGCACTCGAGCTTGTACCATATACCCTCCGCTGGAAGTTCAGACCTGTGAGGCTGCATGCCAGCGTTCTGCCTCTGAAGATGTTGGTTTCCTGTCATCTTTCATGGGCTCTGTACATGTGTCTGTGAGACAAATCTTTTTTTTTTTTTTTTCATAGCCAAGAAAATTGTATCTCATTAGTGTGAAATAAAACTGCTGCATGGGTATCTTTTCTTCCCCATGGTCTTAGTTTTGAGTAGAAAATCGTGTCACACTGACCTCAGCAGCTCTGAGCTTGCTGGAGAGGAGTTGCTGTGAGCTTTATTGTCAGTCCCCAGATGCCCTCTTCTGGATGGTTGTGGGAAAAGGCAAAGATCATATTTATCCCCATAGGGCAGCAGTTTCCTCCAGCACACTCCCCCAGGTGTGTCTGAACATTTGCACCAAGCAATTCTAGTGTAGAACAGTCACTGAGTCCTTAAGTACCTTATTAGCTGCAAGGAGTTTGCAAAACAAAATCTCTCACAGGGTTGGGAGCAGAAACCACAGACTTCCTAATCCCAGGCTGGGTTGTTTATTTCATCTCTTTAGGTACTTACACACCTGACCTTTGTATGTCAGCTGTGTTTGTTTGAACCATGGGACTCTGTTCACTTTTCTGTTTTTTTATCGTCTAAGTTATTATACCGAGCGTAGAGCATATTTCTTACGACTGGAAATGGAATGCCAGCAGAGCACCCAGAGGCTGTGTGTCATTTCTCAGCATCCTGTTTATTGTTCCATCTCAGAAGTAAACAGCTTAGCATTGATTGCCTTTAGTGGTTGAAAGGCGCCTGCCTCTTGCCAGGTGTGCTGTTAGCCCAGGCCCATGGATATTTTAACAGAGAAACTCCTGGGATCAGAGTAAAGCCATTAATAAGCATTAACTTGTTCATGAAAAGTCAAACACATGCACATAGACATCCTGAGTTGCTTTGCAGATGCTCTTGATGGTTGTCATGACCAGGCTCACCTGGGATGAATCACTTTGTCCATCAGCAGTGGTTGGCTGAGTTGACCTTGGTCACTGGGACCCAGGTAGTCCATCTAAGGACATTCCAACCAGGTCATACTGAAGCCTTAGTGGGTTTTGCTCCAGGGTCATGGTTTCTGCGAGCAGATGAGCAGATAGATCAGCCACGTCTCTCTTTGTGCCGCTGACATCTGGTCCCCAGCCTTGGTGGTAGATAACAAAGCAGAGTTGGGCAGCACTTGACTTTTTAGAGTCGCAGACCCCATCCTAGGGGTGCCACATTGCACCATCAGAGACCTGAGTCCCGGCAACTGTATTTTTCCCCCCAGATCACCTGAAAAAACTTTTTGCTTACCAGCTTAGTGATTTGGTGTTTCGAAAACATGTCTTATGGTCTGTGCCACTGCTCTGGGGCAGAGGGCTGATGATATTACATTGCACTCCTCCCTTCTCTGCCCTTGTCTGTGCCCCTCCTTCCTCGTACGACCCCCCTTTCCTTACCTCCCGTGCCTGCCACCCCTCTGCTTGTCCCCCACAGCAGCCTGAACAGTGTCAACAGCAGCGACTCCCGGTCCAGCGGCTCCCACTCACATTCCCCCAGCTCGCATTACCGCTACCGCAGCTCCAACCTGGCCCAGCAGGCGCCCGTGAGGCTGTCCAGCGTGTCCTCCCATGACTCAGGATTCATATCCCAGGACGCCTTCCAGTCCAAGTCACCATCCCCCATGCCACCAGAGGCCCTCAACCAGGTACGGCGCCCGTGGCTCCAGGAGCAGCTGTCAAACCTAGTGCCCTGACCACCATTGATGGCCGGACAAAAGAAGGACCTAGGCTTGAACAGACCCCTGCCTGCTGGCTTGAGAAGCCTCTGGTTTAATGTCTCATGTTTGGATGTGTTGTTTTCCAAAGGGAGATGTTCTATAAGTTGGGTTCGAAGCCTGTCTCTAGGGTGGGAATGGATGAGTGACCACATTGATATGGGGAGTTCTCACACGTAAGTAGGCAGACCGAAAGAGGTTTGTCCACTCTCTGGTTTCCCTGTAGGTGCCCAGCTGAGTATGAAGCTATAATTAATTGGCATTGGCTCAGTGAGGACACCTCCACCCCCATCTCAGTTCTCCTCGAGTGCCTGAGAGCCCATTGTTGAATAGCACTTTGGACACCTTGGCACTCTCAGGTTCCCTTTATCAACTTGTGTGGAGAAGGAAAATGAATCCTCAGAGCCTCTACAGATAATTCTGTGCTGTTTTGATTCTGAGAGAAGGGGAGGTTTGGAATCTTCGACCATGGGTTAGATGGTACTAGGCCCAGCTCAGCTCAGCAGTCCCAGCAGGAGCTGGGCAGGGCATCAGAACACTTCACGTGCAGTGCGTGCGTTGAGCGAGCAGGCTTCTGCCTTAGCACACAGCAGCACAACCTACACAAAGCCGGGGGGCCCCACAGCGCCATCTGCTGGGGACCTAAGCCATCGCGCTACATTTCTCACCTGACACTGGCGAGCCCAGAGCCTCACAGCTCAGCATTCCCTTTAGTATTTTTCAGCCATCCTGGGGGACTGTGGCCTCTCTCTCTCTCTCTTCCTTGGGAAGAGACTCGATTTCAAACAGAAATGCTTGGAGTCAAGAGCCACAGCTCTAGTCCAGTGTGCTTGCCCCAGCTGGAGAGCTCCAGCCTGGTCTCTGAGGTGTCACCTCCGCCCCCTGCCATGTGCTTCACTAAACCATACCTGCGTCGCTTGCGAGCAGAGAGTGAGCATTGTCCAAGGAGAGCATGAATTTGCAATTCCTTAAAGGCTGTTCTAATGTGCAGCATAATTCTGTTTGTTTTTAATTGACTGACAAATTAACATCGTATTGTGCACTGACATCCCTTTCTGAAAAAGAGGGCTTCCCGGCAGAGACTGTGTGTGGATCCAGCTGAAGCAGAGGGTTTCTGCTTCCAAAAATGTTGAGGGAAGCAGAAGGTGGCGTGTTGGGATTTACTTAAATCTGGAAGCCCGTGCCAAGATACGCTTGGCTAGCAAACCTAGGGTAGATTTAATAAGCTCGCTCAAGGGTCTGCACATTTTAATAGAGAAGTCTAGTTTTTTAAAAAAGTCATTACGGCTGCTTATAATTATAAGGTAGAGGGGAAATTTGAGGAAATTGTACAAATCACCTCAGCACATGCCTATGAGGGCAAGATCCCCTCATTTCTCCAATCAGTCACACATCTCTAAATGAAGGCGAAGTGACAGAATTTGTTCAGAATTCTCCCATTTTCCTCCGCTCTATCCTTTCAAATCATGCCTTAACCCACCTTTGCCCAAGATGGGGTCACGTCTCCAGTGAGGTCAGAGAGGTGCATTAGACACAGTGAGCAGAAGTCAAAAGAAATCTGAACCTGGAGTCCCGGGTGGGTTACTGGTTCTTTCTTCAACCTAAACATCTTGAGTTAGAGGAATCAAAATTAGCAGTCCTGGTAAATTACAGTTGATAATTGACTTTTATTTATGGTTGATTATGCACCACACACACACACACACACAAAATCTCATCTGATCTTCATCTGTTAGATACTATTGATCCCATTCTAAAGAAGAAAAAAGTTGAGGTTAGAGAGCTTTAAGTCCACGGTTCCTCAACCGGGAAGTGGCAGAAATGTGGCTTAAATCCAAACCATCAAACTGGGGATCCAGGGCTGCCACCCTGACACTGAGCTCAGGGTACAGCCAGGACATGTGTCCACCGAGTAGCTTCTCCTTGCTTTGGCTCCACAAGCCCCATGTGTTGTTGAGTGTCATCTTGGTTCCTTGCCTTGTAGGACAGGAAAGCCAAACTTCTGCCCCTTTGCAGGAACCTTTCTTTCTTTTGTGGGTGAAAGGGACAGGAACATGAATCTGGCCTCCTTGACAGTGAACCGTTTTGGGGAAATCACAGCACAGAAGAATTGTACTTAATTTAAACAAATTGAGCCAGAGATTGCAGTTATCAGTGGAAAAAAAACTTAATGCAAGTACCTGGGTGGACACCATACAATGTTTAGGGGACTGAAAGAGATGTTCACTGTCACTCGTCCATTCAGTATTTTGTCAGCACCTGCCACATGCCAGGTTCAGGACTAGAAACTCGGGTGTAATGGTGAACTAACAGGTGCAGTCCGTACCTTAGCCAGACGTCAGGAAGCCAAGCTGGGAGCATGTGTTCTGGCCGACGTTAGGAGACCTGCAGGAACCGGGGGTTTAATACAGATCAGCATGAAGAGAGGTTTTCCCAAATCAGACTCTCCAGATGATTCATCCCTCCTGACAGTGGCCACCAAAACACTGCACTGCCACAGGGCTTCACTGCCTCAAACCCCCAAATCACTCTCCAGGCAGAGAAACCCAAAAACATGTCCTGTGGAAATGAATCTTCACAGCTGGAAACCACTCCTCGTGGACCCAAAGGCTACATTTGACAAAGGGAGAGTCCAGGAATTAGAGCCATGTAGGCTAACATGTGACAAATGCCCAAGGCTGAGTAAGCCCTCATGCAGTAAATAGTGCCTGTGCATAGAAGAGATGTGACACACAGGATCTCCCTGGGGACCTGGGCTTGTGGCACATGAAGAAATGCCTGAGAGAACACTGTTTTGCTGGAGTTCCAGTGCCTCAGCCAGACACTGTGGTGCCAGTGACACAGCCATGCAAAGGACACACAGAAATCTGGGTCCCTGGGGACCTCCCAGTCTAGCAGGTTGGGAGCTGGCTGGGCCTCACGCTTATTTTCAAGGGCTTAAGCCTCTGCGTGGGTATGACTTTGGGGAAAAAATAAGCCTAACCCTCTGCTTCTCTCATTCTTCCCTCTTCTCTGTATATGTCTGTCTCTCTGTGCGTGCTCTTCCCCACTCCCACCCCATCCTTTGATTTTGCTTTATTATTATCATTTGGCGGCGTGTGGTTCGGTTTCTGTCGGTCCCCTGTGTGGTCCCACCCCTGCTGCAGAACTCGTCCAGCTCGGCCTCCTCTGAAGCCTCCGAAACCTGCCAGTCAGTGAGCGAGTGCAGCTCCCCCACCTCTGTCAGCTCAGGCTCCACCATGGGCGCCTGGGCGTCCACCGAGAAGGTGACCGCCACAGCATACCCGCTCTCCCCGCCCCTCCCCTGCCTGCTGCCAACACAGCCATCCCAGCTGCAGGAACCTGGAAACTCAGAATCTACACCGAGGGCGGGGCCTTCTTGGGGACAGAGGGTGGGACGAGGCTGAGGGTTTTTTCTTGAATGGGCACCTTGCTGCAGAACAATGACGGAGCAGCCATCCTGAGGGAGAGGAAGGGCTATGGGGAGTGTGGAGGTGTGAAGGCTTCTTCCCAGAGCTGGTGTCGTGTGCTCATCTGTCCCCCCCATTCCCTTCCCATGTACCCCACAGACCATTGCACGGGACATTTCACTGTGCCAAAGGCTGTGCTCTTTTCTGCCTTTTAGTTTGCACCCACCCTGTACCCGCCTTGATTTGGAGTCTGCTCCTGAACAGTGTGATGATTTTGGAAACCTAGAATGAACAGATTCAATTGAAGATGCTTTGGAATTTTTAAATTTGCAAATGAGATGAGCAAATCACTATCACCATGAATTATGCTTCATTAGATAAATAATCAAAAACCATTGAGAACACCACAAATTAAGGACACCGATCAATTTCCAAACTATTCTAAAATGTAGCTGAAATATTTCCTTGACTGAATACCTGCTTGGTGTCACTTAAATGTGGATTTCTTGCACCCTGCTCTTTTTCTCTTGCATCGTGGACCATCCACGAGCAGTAGAGCTCTGCTGTTTGATTTATTTATATTTATGAATATTCAGGTTTTCCCCCACCCTCAAATGTCGATGCCATCTTGTATCTCCGCACTCATCCTGTTATATTAATTTTTTTTTCCTTTTCCCCCCTTTTTTGTTTGTTTTGTTTCCAGTTGTCTAACGGGTTTTCTCACTATAGTTTATCAAGTGAGTCCCATGTGGGGCCCGTGGGTGCAGGCCTTTTCCCTCACTGCCTGCCTGCCTCCCGCCTGCTCCCTCGGGTCACCTCTGTCCACCTTCCAGACTACGCTCATTATTACACCATTGGGCCCGGCATGTTCCCGTCATCTCAGATCCCTAGCTGGAAGGTTTGTGTCTCTCCCCCCGCCTCCCCTCCTTTCATTGCCTCTGTGCTCACCCCTCTCTGTCCCACCATCCTCACCCTGATTCTCCCCCTCACCCCCTTCCTTTCACACTCTGCCTTCTTCCCCATAACGCCTCTCCCTCAGTAAATTCCAACTGGGGGAAACCAAAAAGCAGCTGGTCGCTTTAAGATCACAATTTGTGGAGCTGAAACAGGGGATCTTCCTTTAGGGAACTAACCCCTCATGGACAGTAAACCGGATGTGCATTGCAAGGAGTGTCAGTTCTAAAGTGAAGGCCCCAGTTCTGCATCAAGATGGAATCTGCTGGGTTCACCCCCTCCTGGGGGCCACCTGAGCATGTCAGTATTAGCAGAGACCCTCTACGGGGCCAGGAGGGACTGTTCTCCTGACCTGTGTTCCCCAAACATTTCCCCTAATGAGTCCCTTACTGGGCTATAATTACCGGGCCATATTGATTGTTTTATATTAAAACATGTTTGCTTTAATATAAAAGCAAAGTTTTAAAATGATCTCCTAGCAAGTTCAATTGATGCTCCAGGAGGATCTTTCACTTGTTTTTGAAAGGAGGACCCTAATTTGAAAAGTAGGCCCCAGGCTGCCAGATTTTGAGTAGGTTCGGGCTTTAGCCCTCACAGCTTACGTAGACCCCTCAGACTCCTCAAAAGCTTTCTCTTGGCCCTGGGAGCCCTTCCTTCCTATCCGGGGATGGGTCCTGGAGTGCCCTTTGAGGCACACTTTCCCAGAAGTGGAGGATTTGGCCATAGGGAGAGTGGCTGATGTTGTTTAAGTGCCCCCTGGAGGCCACTCCACTAACGTGAAGTCATTTTTGTTGCTGGAATAGAGATGGTTCCTTTGTACAGAGAAGGGCAGGCCTGGTCCCTGCGGACTCACTCCCACTGGCTGGGGCCTTAGCATATGTTGGTCACCTCTTAGGTGGCTGTTAACTAAGAGTCTCCTGCTGCCTACCTTGTTGAGGGTTTTTCATCTTTGGGCAGATGTAAGGAAGACAGAGGTACCCCAGGGGACCCCCGTGGGTTTTCCACTCCCTGCCTTTTAGAGCTGGGTGAGGGCATGCAGAGGGCCTGCTGGCTTGTCCCAGCCAGGGCTTCCCGCTACGGGGACCAGCTGCCTTCCATGGACAGCTGTCCAGAGGGTCGCTGCAGCCCTCCACATGGAGGCAGAGGCTCTGCCTCCTGACCACACTTGTTCTACTTAGGACTGGGCTAAGCCAGGACCCTATGACCAACCTCTGGTGAACACCCTCCAGCGCCGCAAAGAGAAGCGCGAGCCTGACCCCAGTGCGGGAGGACCCACTGCCACGGGTGGCCCACCAACAGTTGCTGAGGAGGCCCAGAGACCGCGAAGCATGACCGTGTCAGCTGCCACCAGGGTGACGTGCTTGTTCTCTATATCTAGTTGGGTACACTTAGGCCCGCCTGGGGGCCCAATGCTAGCCAGCACCTGGGGGCCAAGGCAGCCTTGCAGATGGAGGGACCTGGGCACCATTCCCCCACTCCCTCTTCTATAGCATGTATAGGTCCCCTGGGGAAAAGGCTTGTGTGGGAATCAGACAAGTAGAACTTTCTAGAGCCTGGGTAGGACCCTGGCCCTAGACAGGTGGTGCTCACGGGAGCAAAACAAGAGTGATATTGAGGCCCCAGCCAAAGCAGTGTGTGGAAGGGCTCTGGGGACATCACACAGGGTTTTCATGGCCCTGGTGCTTTGTCTGTCTCTCATTCTTGTGCCCTGCAGCCTGGTGAGGAGATGGAGGCTTGTGAGGAGCTGGCCCTGGCCCTGTCACGAGGCCTCCAGCTTGACACGCAGAGGAGCAGCCGGGACTCGCTTCAGTGCTCCAGCGGCTACAGCACCCAGACGACCACCCCGTGCTGCTCTGAGGACACCATCCCCTCCCAAGGTACACGGCAGCCTGGGGTTTACAGTTGGGCTTTCTGAGCAGCACCAGGTGAGGAGACAGAAAACCAACTAGTCCATTTTAACCACAGCTTAACCCCCGGCTAACAGATGGGCTTCAGAATTGTTTTCTTCACCTGGGAGTGCTTTGGAGAATTGATCTGTTTTTTTCAGGTAGCTGTCATACAAGAAAGGGATCCAGACTTCAGCAGCTTTACTCATTTTTCACCATCGGGGTGTATAGTGGTCCCCAAGTTGAACTGAGACACATGCTATTGATAATAATAGTTTCATTTCTGTTTTAGCACTTTGTGCTAAACACTTTATTTTTCCATTTAATCTTTACAACCACTTATGGGATCAGTATTTTTATCCTCATTTTACATTGAAGAAATTTGTCCCTATTCACACAACTGAAAAGTAGCAGAGCTAGAGTTTGAATCCAAGGTGTGCTAGTCTGATGCCCAAGCCCTTAACCTATCAGCAGGACTTCAACAAATCCTCTGTCATTCCAAATCCTGTCAAACTTGCCTCCCTCACCCCCATCCCCACCACACACACACAAGCCAGACATGACAAATACCTAACAGCTGTAATAGTTCTGTGATAATTGACCAAGAGCTATTTGCAGTCCATCAGTCAACGCCTCTAAGACAGTGAGTCTCAGTGGAGGGTGATTTTGGTGCCCAGGGGAGGGGACATTTGGCAATGTCTAGAGACATTTTTGGTTATCACAGTTGGAGGGTGCTACTGGTATCTAGTTGGTAGAGACCAGGGATGCTGCTAAACATCCAGCCCCTCTCCACACCCCCACAACAAAGAATTATCTGGTCCCAGATGTCAGTAGTAGTGCTATTTAGAAACACTTGTAAGGTGGGTAATCTGTCAGCTTCCCCCTCCCATGTCACCCTGAGATTGGCATTGTGCCATTTTTTGAGAGGAAGAGCGTACATGTCACTGATGGAACTCGTCACCAGTAGCTTCATTCTTTTTCTGGCCCTCACCTAACTAGTTAATTATCAGGGAGATGTGAAGGCCTGTGCTACTCTGTTTGAGGTTTCTTTCTCATGTCGAATTCCGGACTGGAGGGTTTGTAGAATTTCTCTTTTACCCACCTTGTTCCTCCCAGAGATGCTCAGAGGTAGCTCTGCCACAGCCTCGCAGCTTTGCGTTTTTTACCACTTGATGGTATTTACGTGCCTGCCATGTCTAGCACTGCTCTAGGTGCTCGGGGTGTGTCAGTGAAGGCTCCCTGCCAGGGAGCTCTTAGTTGGTGAGCCTTGCTAAGGGTCACAGAAACCTGGGGGAGGCTTGCAATGGGATTGTGTCCTTTGTCCTCCCAACACAGACAAAAAGCGAAGCTGCTGTCTTGGATGTGTCTAATCAAGTCCTATCATCAGTTTCAGATTATGATTATTTCTCTGTAAGTGGTGACCAGGAGGCAGATCAGCAGGACTTCGACAAATCCTCCACCATTCCAAGAAACAGTGACATCAGCCAGTCCTACCGACGAATGTTCCAAGCCAAGCGCCCAGCCTCGACTGCTGGCCTCCCCACCACCCTCGGACCTGCTATGGTCACTCCAGGGGTTGCAACCATCCGTCGGACCCCTTCCACCAAGCCTTCTGTCCGCCGGGGGACCATCGGAGCTGGTCCCATCCCCATCAAGACACCTGTGATCCCTGTCAAGACCCCAACCGTCCCAGACCTCCCTGGGGTGTTGCCAGTCCCTCCAGATGGGCCAGAGGAGCGGGGTGAGCACAGCCCAGAGTCACCATCTGTGGGCGAGGGCCCCCAGGGTGTTACCAACATGCCCTCCTCAATGTGGAGTGGCCAAGCCTCTGTCAACCCTCCACTTCCAGGCCCGAAGCCCAGTATCCCAGAGGAGCACAGACAAGCGATTCCAGAAAGTGAGGCTGAAGACCAGGAAAGGGATCCCCCAAGTGCCACTGTCTCCCCAGGCCAGATTCCAGAGAGCGACCCTGCAGACCTGAGCCCAAGAGATACTCCCCAAGGAGAAGACATGCTGAACGCCATCCGAAGGGGCGTGAAACTGAAGAAGACCATGACGAATGATCGCTCAGCCCCTCGCTTGTCTTAGGCTTTCTTAGGCTCACAAGAAATGCTGCCAGTGGGGAATGAACTGTTTAATTAATAAAACCTAATTTGTCTTGATCCATTCCAATCTATACTCAAACACAAGATTTTGTAGGCAACTCAGAATACAGCTTTTGAAAGTACTCCACACCTCTAGATAAGAATTAAAAGCAACATATGTAACTGACATAATCTTGATCTTTTAATTTGTAAATATTGACAATTTTCTTTCTGCACATTTTAATCTTAGTTTCCCTTTTGATTTTTCTGAAGGTGCCAAATTCCATTTAACTTTTCTACAAGTCTTTGTAAAATTTTAAATGCATAAGGGGGGTGGGGTTGGGACAGGGGAACCATGAAGTAGTTAATTTCAGAAAAAGGATTACTATACTTAGCTTTCTTTTCTTTTTTCCCACATGCTTTTGTAGATGCATTGTAGCAGTCTAGCTTAGAAGCAAATTCAAGTTATTTTAATGTACAAACAAAATGGATAAGAGGTAAAATCCTCATTTAAATATACTATGTTCTGAATGAAAAAAAGCAGGAGTAACAGTTGAGCAATATTCAGAGTGAAGTAAATCTGGAAATGGTAGACTGTGTTGGGACTGGGGGGAGGGTCGTGGGAGGGGCACACTGTCAACATAGCCGTTCCTGTTAACATTTAAGAGTAGCCTCGTAGGTTGAATTTCTAGTAGCTTCATGGTAAATGCATCCGAATAAGCCATACTGGATTGCAGTGTTTATTTCCGTAGGGTGTTTAAGGACTTCCTTTCTCCTCTGCCATTCCTCTTGACCACACAGCATCCACCTCCAATCCCGTGCATGCTGCTGCCACTGGGTAGACATAGAATCCCCCACTTTTGTTTCTCGTCTATTGTACTCACTTTCATTATATCCAAATACATCCAAAAGGGTAAGGCAGTTTTAAAATGTGAAGACATTTAAAAATTAAAGCAGGGAGTTCTTAGAAATAGCAAATGCCTTTTACTTAACTGTGCCCAGCAGGCTGGGTGCATTGAAAAGCCCAAATATTTTGAAAAAACTCAAGCGGATTTAACATGGGTAACCAGCTTGGAGTCTTGCAATGTGCCAATGTGTTTACCAATATGGGGGCTTGTTTTTCTTCTTTTAAATAAATGGCAGTTAATTGGCTTCATACTAAACATTGAAGAGAGAAGGATTTATTTATTGTCACAGGGAATCTGACCACTATAGTGTCCCTCTTTTTGTATTCTTGGTAATGTTTTTTGGAACGGATTTGTGTTTTCTTAAGTGAAAGTTAAATTTGTTATATTACCCATCCCCTACAGCCAACAGATTTGTAGGTTTAAAGGGATCACATTTGGAGAAAATAATACTTATAAAAAAAAAAAAAAAAAAAAAAAGCAAACCCCTTAACAGGTCAGTTGACAGTGCACATTTGTGACAATACCTCAAATAAGAGGAACCTGGTGGTCCCGCACACCCTGCAGATTTCTGTTGGCTGTAATCTTCAATTACATAATCCTACGCTTTAATACATAATCGCATTGGATGTGACAGTAATTTACCTGTATAGTCATTGTTCTATATATTAACATTTAACACTGCTGTGATTGCTCAAGGACATTTTTGTTGTGGCTTTAAAACAACAGCATGATTATTACAAACTATTTAAGCTTTTTTCTTTGAAAAACAAGCTCCATTTACAGAATATAAGCAACAGTAGTGCCTGTGGTTTAGCCCACCAATCTTGATGACTAAAAGTAGCTGATGCATTGTGCATATGATGCTTGAGATGGTTTTTGCAAAAGCAGAAATCACTGCAAGGTAATTACAGTAGATAGAAGTGGCATTTTAAACCTTTGAAATAAATGGATGTAACTGTACCTCGTACAGCTTTTCACTTGTTTAGTTTTTAAACGTTAGTATAATCTGAATGAAGATAAAATGTTGCCAAATTCAATGTAGCAAGAATGTGACAAAACACCTTGGGTAGTTCTGTTTGTGTTTTTGCATATTGTAAAAGCAGTGTCACAGCTAAAAATAAAGAAATCGTTTCTAAAGGTAAATTATTGTGGTTTAGTTGCTAGTTTGTACTGAGAGTTGACCTCTCCCTGTGCAGTTTTTTGTTTTAAACTTGTATAAATAACAATTGTGTAATGTGTCTCCCTTCTACATTGTAACAATTGCTTCAGCCTACCTTATAAATAAAGAACCACTAGAAAAAAGAAAAAAGTCCTGCATTTCAAGTCTTATTAAAATTCAGTTTGAGGGCCGGCCTGGTGGCGCACTGGAGAGTGCGCCGCTTGGGAGCGCGGCAGCGCTCCCACTGAGGGTTCAGATCCCATGTAGAGACCGGTTCCCGCTCACTGGCTGAGCACGGTGCGGGCGCAACACCGAGGGTTGCAATCCGTTGCCGGTCCCCGGTACAGGCATGACACCGAGGGTTGTGATCCCGTTACCGGTCAGTAAAAAAGACAAAAAGGAAAAAAAAAATTCAGTTTGAGGTCTTAGTCAAAGGAACGAGAGACTGAGACTCAAATTGAGCTTACTTGGAAAACTGGCAAGATATTTTTGTGATGGTTATGAGCCCTAAGGCCACACTTGGCTGAACTAATTATTTGAACACAGTTCCAATGAGTTATCAAGAACTAAAAGCAGCTGTTTTACATTGAGTTTTAAAAATTGCTCTACCTTTTAAAAAAAGATTCTTGGAACATTTAGAGAGTTCTGCTGTACACCTTACCATTGAGTCTGAGCAAAGCTGGAAAACTGCCTCCAAAATAAGTGTCACAAAAAGTTTCTTCCTATATTGGATCCTTTAACCACAACCGTCAAACTTCCACCCCTGAGAGAACTCCATAAACTATGCTTATTGACTGTGTGCTTCTCAGGGATAGTTGTCCTTTGAATAAAAACTAAAATATAATTAGTGGAATCTTTAGAAAATCAAAAAGGCATTTTAAGTTCTCAGTATTTCTCTTCTTGGCTTTGTGGATTTCCTTCCAGTCACTAGAGCTAGTTAAGCCTTCAACTTAGTTTGTTAAACTCAATCTTCAGAGTAAATCTTGAATCTGGTTCTGTTGCAAAGTTTTCCCTTACTGGTAACATGTGCTATCAATATGATTTAATGAGGAAGAAGAGAACACATCTGATAAGAAAACAATTAACAGTGGCACAGTCACTTGGCATCAGGGTAATCTTCAGAAGAACACATCAGTCAGACCATGTTTAGTTATTTTTATTAGGGCAAGTGCATTTCACGGATTTCACTTGCAAAAATGAACAATGAGGTGTCTCTCTCTCTCTACATGGGCTGCTCCCGGGGTCTGGTCACAATATGCCACCACAGTGGGGGCAAATCACCTTCCTTTCGGGCAGGGGGCAAAGCTTCAGTCATAGGACCACCAGGTGGGGTTTCCTCTTGTAGCTGCTTAACCTAGAAGGGAGCAAGGAAAGAACAAAGGGCCTGCCCATTCTTAAAACAACAAAGCTGAAAACAAACCCTCCTACCCCTGCTCTAGGTCTTTAAGTAAAAACATGACAATTACCATTCCAATTTCTCTTGTCATGGTCTCCCACCTGACCCTCCCAGAAAAAACATTTATTTTTGCATCACAGCTAAGTGTTCTCCAAAAGCATTATGAGGTTTCATAGGCCCTCCAAACAGCAACCAGGACAAGAGATAACATGCAGTCACATGTAAAAATATGCTTGGTTGTCAGACGTTGCCCCACTACCCCCATTTGAAAAGATGGGACAAGTAGAGGAGAGCTTTTGAGAAGAAGTTATCATAGTGATCAACTGCAGAACAAACCTGTTGCTCTCCATGAATAAATATACTTCAGGCTTCCAGATATTAAGACATTTCTTACAAAACACTGCCCTCCTTAGCCACAGTGACCTACATTCCACTCCACCTTGGCCAAGGACTTCCAGTGGTCAACATCCTGGACCTTATCACCAGACGGTGCACAACTCCCAAACTTACGAATTCAAACACCCCACTATCCAACAAACCGTGCCCCCGGCTCCAGCTCATTTGTTTAAATGCCCCCTTGAGACTCATAGAGACTATTAATTCACAGATCCTCCTACCCAACTTGACCTTTTCCCTCTGCATCAACCTACCCTGTCTCCCTTTCTTTATCCAGCTTAGATTCCATCATGACAATCATTCCCTTTTGAATAACCTCAACTCCATTGTCACTCCCTCTGGACAATGGACAAACACAACTGTATGTTCAAGCCTGTACCCATACAGTTAATGTTGCTAAAGAGAAAAAGAAATACTAGAATTAGTGTCCTAACACATTAATTATTCCCAATTTCATATAGAACTTCACCACCACCTGGCAATCCTACTATTTTCCAGCAAGCTCTTCTTCTCCCCATGACTATCAAACCTTTTCCACATTCTCCAAACTTTTCTTCTTATTTCACTAAAAAACAGAAGCTATCACACGGCAGTTTGTCATCTTCAAAACTTCTAACCAAATGTATTGACATATATCTTTTATACCCAATTATAATGGAGAAAGAATCCTTTCTCCTCTATACTCTCTGATAAGGATCTCATGCATCTCCATGGCTTTTAAAACTGAAAACTCTAAAGTTTCTATTTCTAGGACAAATATCTCCTTGGAGTTCCAGATTTCTACATCTAAAGTTGCTTGCTGACATTTGCACTTGCTGTCTCACAGGATTCTCTAACTTCACACTGATACCTGATTCCCGTGCCTACCCCCCCCCCCATATTTCCTATCTCAATAAACAATACCACCAAACTCCAGATGTTAAAGCTTAAAACTTGGAAACCATTCTTGATTCCTCCCTGTCCCTGACCCATCCCCTACATCCAATCAATTTTCATATCCCTCCAAAAGATATTCCATATCCACTGCATTCACTCTAGTGCTGGTCAACATAACCTTTTGACTAAACTACTGCAATAATCTCATACTGGTTTCTCTACTTTGCCTCTTGCCTGCTCCAATGTATTCTTCACACTACAGCAAGAGCTTTTAAAAATGTAACTCCATCATAACATGACTAAAAAATGGCTAAGGCTCTAGTGAAGAGGAAAGTTAAGGGATAGCAGAGTACAGCAAAAAGGTCAGGTAAAGGACTAAAGAGAAGGAGGGTGGAAGCAAAATTAGAGAGGGGAAAAGCCAAAAAGACCAGGGAATGCATTTTAATCTATTTGTTAGATGGCTGTAAACATTAAATTGAACATACTGAGAAACTCCAGCATATCTTAGAAGCAAGGGGCTAGAGTAACTGTCAGGGTAGAATCTGGACTTCTGCATGCGGGGAGCAAAACCTGACCCCATCCGTGTGCTGCTCATGTGGGCCAAACTCTATGGCCAAGTGCAGTAAGACACACCTCTCGCTCCCAGCTTTCTCTCCGCAGTTTTTTCCACTGTTCTCTCTTGGCAAAGTAATCAGGATACATTGCCTTCTCAGAAGGATGCCAGTCATCTAAGCACCACTCTGGGACCTGTCAGGAGAAGAAATCATAGCGTCACTCATGGGATACATTTACATGTCACTGACAGGGTCTGCTCAAGAGGCAGAAGACAAAACTGAAGGTGCATTTTTATAAGCACCGCTACTATCAGACTGCTCTGACCCTAAGCAATGAACAGCAGGGGAAAAACGGACCAAAGGTAAAGGAGAATGCCTTAGAGTGGAAGAGAATATGGCTGAAAAATAGCAGCAGTGTCAGTTCAAAGAGAACTGGCATCATTCCTCCCCTACCTATGTTTTCTACATATCCAGGATGGTTGTATGTTATTTGCAAGTATTACTTACAGTATCTCAGAAATACTAAACATCAATCCAAACCAGTTAACTTCAAGGTCCCCAAATGAGTTATTTATCAAGTAGTTTAGCACTTTGCTCTGCCAAAAAGTATACTGCAAGACCTTGGAGCTGAATTTAGAAAGAAAGTCTTAATGACATCTGAAAGAGAAAACTGACACCTGAAAAAAAAAAAAAAAAGTACCTCACAACTGTCAGGAAAGAAATCTCTGAAAGAAATTACCCTTCAAAGGGCAAGTGGTTTATGGGCCGGCCCGGGGCTCGCTCGGGAGAGTGGGGGGTGGGTAAGACCAAGGCCCCGGGT
>NW_007726299.1:473456-510134 GCF_000696425.1 Galeopterus variegatus | reverse complement strand
GCTCACTGGCTGAGCGTGGTGCTGACAACACCAAGTCAAGGGTTAAGATCCCCTTACCGGTCATCTTTAAAAAAAAAAAAAAAGGGCAAGTGGTTTATAAGGCTGAGGTTTAGGACCGGAGAAACAGAAAGCGGTCAGAAGGCAGCCGCCACTGTAATCCTCACTTACCTTGTAGCACTCATATCTCTCGAAGGAGGTACCCCCAGGAGAGTCAGGGAAGATATATGGCTGTGGATGCTGACAATGCCAGAATTCTTCCTCTGCCTCCCGCAGCAGCTGCGTGGCCTTCATCATATCCTTTTCATTCTTATGTTCATCAAATCGGGCTCTCATCAAACACGCAAAGTACCGGTATTTGTCCCTTAAACCAAAATGATTTTGGAGATAGGAAATATTATTTATTTAAGTGGACAGTATCACTGACAAGAGGCTGTATTCCCACTAACACCTTCTGGATGAATAGTTTAACTTCTTGGCACCTTCCCAACTCTGCCAATGGAGTAGCCATATCATTATGACTGCTTCCTCTGCAGCCCTCCAAACATCAGCAGGTGAAAAATATAGCCTAACCACTTTTCTCCTTGCTTTTCTAACAAAGTAATGATGATTTAAAAGAAAAAGGAGAATTAGCAAAAGAGAAAAGCTTTGGTTCTGTAGGATCATTCAACATTCTTACTGAATTTCCTCCTATCTTGTGCTAGGCACTGGGCTAAAATTTGGAGATATAAAGTTGATTAAGAAGGGAGGTGTTACATAGTGGAAACTATGTTCCAATCAGATAGGCCGGGATTTGAATCCTGACTCTGATACTAGCTGCACGACCTTAGATAAGTTAGAATCAGGTTCTACAGATTATTTTTTTCTGATTTTTTACATTTTCTTTTTCGTGGCTGGCTGGTATAGGGAACTGAACCCTTGACCTTGGTGTTACAAGGTTGCATTCTAACCAATTGAGCCCTAGAGTCAGGTTCTGAAGAAATGATGGGCAGAGATCAGTTAGGAGGCTGTGACAATAAGCCAGGACACAGATCACAAGGGCCTGAAGCAGGCAGCTGTGTTGGTGACAGGAAGTAGGAGAGACATTCAGACTACCAAATTATGAGAGTGGCCTCTCAAGGTAGATTGCATGCACCTGAATCTTAGCTCTGCCACTACTAGCTGTGTAATCTAGGGTAAGTTACTTAGTGTCTCTAGGCCAGGGGTTCCTCCTTTATAAAAGTGTTAATAACAGTGTCTATATCTCAAGGTTGTCATAAAGATTCAATGAGCTAAAACACATAAACACACTTCACAAAGTGCCTGGCACATCTTAAGTGCTCATTAATGTCAGTTACTAATATTATTACACTGGAGAGAGAATTCACAAAAATCATACTCATACATGGAGTATTAGTATGTGTGTAATCAGCAGAGAGGTAAGTAGGGAATACTTGAGAACAATTCTGAGATTTAAAGCTTAGTAACTGAATTGCTAATAAAATGCCATTAGCTGAGGCAGGGAATTTGGGAAGATAATCAAAATGGGAGACTGAAAAGAAAATGAGTCTGGTTTTAAAGAATTTAGACAAGTTGAGTTTCAGAGAACAACAGGCAATCTAACAAACAATTAGAAATACCACTATATATTAGGCCTCATGGCTAGCTTAACATCAGCACAGCCAGGTAAAGCAACTTTGCACCCTTCTCTCCCCGCCCTTTCCCTTCTCTGCTCTAAAAACTGAGCAGCGAAATTCCTCCCCTGGGAAAGGGTAAACATGACCTTTATCATCAAAGGAATGTCTTGTGGGCTGCAGGAACAGGCTTCGGGCTGAAGTGCTTTGCACTGATATAGCAGCAACACTAATTAGAAGCCTATGCCCTAAGCGACCAGATGTTAGCAGACTACAAGGGCTTTGTCACCTTGCAAACCACTGATTTCGAAATTGCCCATTACTCTGTCAGACCCTCAAAGGCTTATAAACCCCTGCTTTCCTTTGTTCGAGGGAACTGATCTGGCTCAGTCTCCCCTCCTTGTTAGTGGAATAAAGCTTTTTGGCTGAAATAGCACCTGGCTCGGGTCTCTCTCTCCCCTTTCTCCATCTCGCCGAACCTAACACTATAGAGACAAATGAGCATTGGTGGTAACTCGAGTCCCAGCATAAAACAAGGCTGTCCAAAGTACATACAGCAATACATGGCCTAAGATAGAACCATAGAGAATAAATAGCACTGTGAGGGCAAATGGAGGAAGAAATTCAGACAAGGACTGAGAAAAGATGTGAGACTTAAAAATGCTGAGCCAATGTTGTCATAATAGCTAGTTTTATCATTTCCTCCATGACTATGAACTTTAATATTCCCAGTGGTAGTTCAGCTTTACCTGGATTCTTGATGGCTTGACTTCCTTCATCATTAAGACTGATAATTCTCTTTGTTATCTTTTGTTTATCTGTCCATTTCCCCCACTAACCCATTAGCTGCTGTAACCCCCAAAAAGATTTATTTGGCATCCAGCATAGAACCTAAATTGAAAATTCTGTCAAATGAATAAATAGGGAAAGCTCAGGGAAGAAACTAATAATCCTATGACCCTGTACCTGGCCATCTTCCTGCCTAGCAAAGAAGTATGTCGACAGCCTTCCAAAAATGACAAATAATGTAATCTGGGCTTCAAGGATACCCTCTGCAACTCTTCCAGGCCTACTCAGTTTTCCATCGCTTAGAGGTTTTTCCCAGAAGCCCTTCTCCTGGGACTAGGTTTTAGGATTCTGATAAGAGACTGGAGTCCTAGCATTCACACATCTTACGTTGTCACCCCACTTTGCATTGCATTTAGATCATGAAAATCTATATATTTTAACACTATGTTCTAAGACTGGTCTCAGATGCATAGAGGAGAAAAGAAGAGAATTATGTGGGAGATGACAAA
Organism: Galeopterus variegatus; assembly: GCF_000696425.1. Classification (NCBI taxonomy): domain Eukaryota; kingdom Metazoa; phylum Chordata; class Mammalia; order Dermoptera; family Cynocephalidae; genus Galeopterus; species Galeopterus variegatus. The sequence goes on along the minus strand of NW_007726299.1, from coordinate 507,226 downwards.
GATGTGAAGGTAATAAAAAGGACGAAGCTAAAAAGAGAAAAACTGATGGGAGTGTGGAGTCAAACATCTAAATTTTAATCCCGGTTCGGCCACTTACTAGCTGTATGTCCATGAGCAATTTACTCTGTGCCTATCCCCTAAACTGTAAAATAAGGCTAAAAAAAAAATTCATACTTTGTTACTGTAATATTGGGAGCGAGAAGAACATGGAGAGATTATTCAGTGACCCCTGGACCCATGACAATTATGTTTTAGGCACTTTCCTTCATTTCACTTAATCTTCATGCAGCCTTCTGCTCTGGGTCCTGCATACTTTTTTACTGAAGACACCGGGCCTAGACCAGAAAAGCAATTCTACTAGATCTCACAGCTATGGGCGGCGAAGTCTGCATTCGAACCCGAGTCTACGGCGGGGGAGGGGGCTCTGCGGGGCGACAGGCCGGCTTCCAATGCCGTCCCCGAAGGCCTTGAGCCGTCCGGTCCCCCGGGCCTTTTCAGACTCTACAGGAGCCCCCAGGGTCACCTCCCCGAGCCCTGGATTCCCCCGCTCCCACCTGTGGATGCACCATGACTCGAGGTGGCGCAGCGCCCGCTTATAAAGTCGCAACACCTTCTGTTGGTGAGTCAGGTAGGCTCCCGGCGCCGAAAACGCCATGACTGCCCGCTCCCCTTCAGCGGTCGCGGGGGCTGCCGCGGAACCGGATGTCGTCGGCCGAGGGGCGGGGCGAGGCGGCCGGAAGAGCTGCGCCGCAGACATCCACTTCCGTTTCGGCCGGGGAGGAGTGAGGGTTCCTGTCATGAGCCGCTTCAAGTTCATCGGTAAGAGGATCCTTTACCCACTCCTTGGACTGTTCTGACCGGTCTTGGTCGTCTCTCAGTACGGCCAGAGGACCCAGGACTTGCGCTTTCTGGCTTTTTGAGGGTTGAAGGAGCCTCTCAAAGAAAAGGGCACGGGGAGACTTTTAGGGGCTGGTAATGAATGTTCTGGTTCTTGATCTAGGTGCTGGTTTCACGAGTGTGTTTTTATTGTGAAATTTCGCCAGCCGAACCGTTATGATTTGTACTCTTTTCAGCATGTGTTTTGTGTTCAATTTACAACAACCCCCGAAAAGCCAGTCACTGCTCCTCTCCAGCCCACCTGCACCTCCCGCCTCTCCCCTCTCCGTGACCGGGAGGATGCCTGCTGAGAAAAACCAGTTCACTCAGTAATTCGCTGGTTCATGTCAGTTACTGAGCGCCTCTGGTGGGCCTGGCACTGGCCTAGGAATGCTGGGCACAAAGACGCGGTCCCAGCTGTGCTGGCATCACCATCGGGTAGAGAAGATGGAGGACACAAGAAATGGGGAGAAGAACAAATTCTTTTACTTGGCAGGCACAGTGATCCATTCAGCATCGATAAGCAAGAGAGAGGGAATGGGGCAGAAATCCAAATGGGTACGAAAGTTTGTTACCAGGCATTTAGGAAAACCTGAGGGACATTGTAAGAGCTAGGATTGAAAAGATAACTTAGGGCCTGAATGTCTCAGAGTTTACTTTTACTCTGTATGGAGTGGAGCTTCACTGAGACTTTTGACAAGGAGCATTCATTCAGTAAATCCTTGAGTGCCAGTTATGGGCCGGTAATCTTGGGCCCTGGGATACTGCTCTGGGTAAAAGTGGGCATGATCCTTGTCTTTGTGGAGTTTTCAGCCACTTGAAGGTAGGAAATGACAGTGATCACATCTCTGCTTTAGTAAGATAATCCTGATAGCTATTATATAGGTTTAGTTGGTGGGGGCGGGGGCTGTAGGGAGAAGCAGAGAAGCGTTTCAGAGCTTGAACAAGGGCAATGGAAGAGAGAGAAATGGAAGAAATGTGCACAGCATTTAGCAGCTGAGTGTTTATGGCAGATAATGGAGAGTGAACAAAGGTGACTCAGGGTATGAATAAATACCGAAATATGAAATGAAAGCGTGACTGGTTTGGCAGAGGGCGGGGAGATACCCAGATCCATTTGGATTAGGTTAAGTTTGAGATTCTTACAGGACATGCAGGTGGAAACATCTTCCCAGCAATCGGAAATGTAGTCTAGCACTCAGAAGAGAAGTTAGGATTATAAACTTAGATCTGAGAGTTATTGTTAAGCAGTATTTTTTCCAAAGACATTGTGCTGAGTACTGTGGAAATATAAAAAATCTAGTGGTGCAGTTAGTTTTCAGACTGGAGAGGTAAGACCTATGTACAGTAAAAGCAAATGCAGGGGAGAATGTATTAAGTGCCATAAAAAAGGTTTAAAAATGCTGTGAGAGAGCCGGGTTGGGGAGGTGGTCCTCAAAGGTTGTAAGACACTTTCTAGGATGTGATGTCTCAGTCTGTCCACCCCAATCTGTGACATAGTTGATGAGGGAGATAGAATAAAGAGCCATGAAGTACCTACCCCACAAAGAAAGGGCACTTATTTTTTAAAAGATGCATGTTTGTGATATAGAACTAAGTCACTGCCGCAAGTTATGTCTCCTTAAACCCATCCTCCATATAGCCCCCAGAGTGGTCTGTCTAAAAGCCAAATCAACTAAATTTTTCTTTTGCTTCAAATCTTTCAGTTACTCTCCTCAGGATAGCTGATGTGCTTTAACAGCACTTCGGAAACAGCACTTCAAAGCATTTCTTTGATCTGGTCCTGCTCACTTTTCTAGCCTTATCCCTTATATGCTCTATAAACACTTTTATATGCTGTTTCTTACCTCTGACAGGGTTTTAGAGTGGCAGTTTGGGGCCAAAATGTCTCCTTTGCCTCTAATGTCCTACTGACCACCCTATTGCCTGACTGACTTTTGCTTGTTATTTAAGACTTCATAATTCTACCCTTTACCACATTATTTTTAATTAACTATTTATATGTCTGCCTTTCCCACTAGATCAAATTCTTTTTAAGGCAGGTACTCAGTGGTATTTGTTCCCTAGGAGCTTAGTACAATGACTGTTCAATGAATGGATGAATGAGTAGGTAACAGAATGTATGTGGTTTTAGTGCTAAAGTGCTAAAGTGATAAGAAAATTGATAAAGGAATCAGAACCAGAAAAGATAAGCTAGAAAAGAATTTTTTTTTTTTTTGGTGTCTGGCCAGTAGGGGATCTGAACCCTCGACCTTGAGAAAATAATTCTTAAAGGTCACTATTGCAATAAATAATTGGAATAAATTTTTTTTTCTGTATGTCTGCTTCAATCCTGTGCTCCTGATGTAACTGTGTTAAAAGTTTAATATACTATATATCCTTCCCTTCCCTACTTTTGAAATAGAATTATACAGACTCATAAAAATATATGCAAACATATCAGGGTTGTTTTTTCTTTTTTAAAACAAAAATGGGATCATACTACACATTCTGTCTTTGTTGCAGATTTACTCTGGTTTGTTTTAAACCATGCTCTACCAAGTGAGCTAAATGGCCAGCCCCTGTTATATGACTTTCTCTGATATTTAATCTTTTATTGTATGTCATTTAAAAAATTCTACCTATGAAGCACTTCACTGGTTTCTCAGCCTACTAAATGAATCACAAGTAATACTTCAAAAAATACAATATTAGACCCATGTAAGATTTGTACACAAACAAGCTTTACATGAAACAATTGCATGAAAAATTAAACCAGTGTTATAAAAGCAGCCTTAGATTTTGGTTTAGGACAGCTGACCCACCCCCAGGTTGTAATCATGCATTTCCTTCTTCTGTAATCGCATAACAACTGGCTGTTCGTCGAAACTATATCCTAACACTGTTTCTGATGTGAGGGAGGAGGACTGGAGGCAAAACTATTTATTATGGGAAACACTGGCTGCACACTTTGAGGAGACACTTCTACAACATTATATTCTAGGTTTTACTTGAGTCTAATTTTTGTGACTCTATCTTGAGTATCATCCCACACGCAACTATATCCTCAATCTGAAAAGCAATAAGAATCTGTACTTAATCATTGCCAAGTAATGGGACTTGGGATGCAGTGGAACGTCCCTGTCAAAGCTGGCCCATCAGTGCTCTAAAACTCACCCACCGAAGTTCATTTAAGGACATACAGTAAATGTATACCCCACAGTGTGTAGGGGAGGCAGCAGTGGTGTGTGAATCTTGATGCATTTTCAGAATTTCTTTGGATGTCTTGTGTTTGTCTTTGAGATAGCATAGTGCTCTTTTTAAATTAAAAAGATATTTATCACCTAAATCTTCAGAAGTAAAGTTGATACCCCAGGAAATCTCAAGACATTACATACTTTCCAGAACACTCCCAGTTTGAGAAGCACACAGCTTTAGATGATTCTTATCCTGGCAGCTTTCCCTCTCTCCCAAATAAACCAGTGAGAGAGTATCCAGCAGTATGTCAGTAGCTGTACTACCTTTTGGGACCATCCAGCTGGCGGGAGCTCTTATGTATCTAAGGTTTATCTGCAGTTGTGTTCTTTTATCAGAATTCTGACCCTGCCTGGTGTCCCTAACAGCAGGCTGGTTGGGGCCTCTGGTCATCTCTTTTGTACAAATTTCATTTTCCCAGGGGAGATCTTGTTTTTTATTTTTGTTTGTTGTGGATTCCCTTGGGCAACTTATTCATACATTTGACAAATATTTACTGAATCACTGCTGTGTGCCATGCAGTGTGCTAAATGCTAGGAATTAATGGTAGGCAGAAACTATTCATAGTCTAGTGATGGACACAAACAACCTCATAAATGCACTAATGACTGTTGGCCGTAATTGTAATCTGAGAAGAGGGCACTGAAGAGAAGGAACATGGTGGTTCTCTATGTATTTGGTGAGGAACAAAACTTAGACTGAGACATCAGAAAAGGAAGGAAGTGACACTTGGACTGAGCTCTGAAGAAACTATAAGAGTTAACTAGGAAAAGAGAGGCAGGGAGAAGGTTCTAAATGGAACAGCCTGTGCAAACATCCTGGGGCAAGAGAGCACATGGTACTTTTGAGGAACTGAGGGAAGACCAGTAGATCTGGAGCAGAGAAATGAGGGAGGCAGAGAGAGTGGTACAGAGTGAGCTAGAGAAGTTAGCAGGGCTAAGATCATGCCATGTTAAGGACTTCGGTTTTTATCCCAAGAGTAATAGGAGTCCAGTGAAGAGAATCATGATCTGATTTTTGTTTGAAAAACAACCTTGTGTCAGGTGGAGAAGAGAATAGAAGGGGCCAGAGTGTCGGTGAGTCTGGAGTTGGTTGCCTGAATGTTAGGGTAGTGGTGAAGATGGAAAAGAATACATAGACTTGAGAGATTAAGAGATAAAATCCACCTACTTGGTATATACAGATTGAGAGAAGGTGATGGGCTTGAGGTTGTCCCCATCTGAAGCTCCCTTTGTACCCATTCTACAGTTTTAAAGCTAAGCCCCTGTATTCTTCACCTAACTCCCTCTTTCACAGTGGATTGTGATGGCACTTCCCTTGGTCTTCTAAAGGCATCCTTCTCTTTGTTAACCAGGCTTACATTTTGTTTCTCTTTGCCCTGAATGTGGTATGGTATGCCTATGTAGTCTAACCTCCTGCTGAGGGCTAGCACCCACATAGGTTCTTCCATACTAAAATTCTGTGGTTCTAACTATAGACTACAGGCTCTCCTTGTGTTCTGAACACCAAACTTAAGGGCTCCGGAGAAGGAAGCATCTCCAAAATATTTAAGGAGAAAGTTAGGCCCTGTTCCACTGTTGATGGCCTGAAACACTATGCTGTAGCATAGTTATCTGTCCTAACTCCAATATTCCAAAAACTGTCCAGCTTCATGTCTAGATGTGCTAGAAAAAGAAAACAAAGGGTAAGAAGATGGTTAGAAGAATTGAGACACTTTTGAGGGAGGTATATAGGTAATGAGAGAGAGCCAAGGAAGGGGGACAGAGGTTGTTGACATTGTTTTCAAATAGAATTGTCAGTGGGGGGCCGGCCCAGTGGCGCACTGCTACAGTGCGCCGCTTGGGAGCGCAGCGGCGCTCCCACTGAGGGTTTGGATCCCACATACAGACCGGTTCCCGCTCACTGGCTGAGCGAGGTGCGGGTGCGACACCAAGGGTTGCGATCCCGTTGCCGGTCCCAGTCCGGTACGGGCGCGACACTGAGGGTTGCGATCTGTTGCCAGACACGAAAAAAGACAAAAAAGGAAAGAAAAAAAAAAAAAAAAAGAATTGTCAGTGGGGATTGGTTCTAGGACCTTTCAGGAATGCTCAAGCCCCTAATATAAAATGGCATAGTATTTGCATGTAACCTGTGCACATCCTCCCGTATACTTTAAATCATCTCTAGATTACTTATAATACCTAATACAATGTAAATGCTGTATAAATAGTTTTTATCCTATATTGTTTAAGGAATAATGATAGGAAGAAAAAATTGTACATGTTCAGTATTGATGTAAACTTTTCCTCCTAATTTTCTTTCTCCCCTTCCTCAAATATTTTTGATCCACAGGTGGTTGAATCTGTGGATGTGGAACTCACAGATATGGAGGGACAACTGTAATTACTTTTTTAAAAATGATGACTTCTTATTATTATACAAAAGATATGCCATAGTTATTAAAATGTTAGCATTATAGAAAAGTAGACAGAAGAAAATAATACATCATCTAAAATACCACCTCTGAGAAATAAGCTGATACAAATAACACATCTAAGTATATATAGAGTAAGACAAATATGAAATAATTTTATAAAAATGGCATCTTATCATATTTGCTATCTTAAGGGAAAAGTACTTAATTGTATTTGAATTTATCAGAAGAGGAAAAACCTAAAGTAAAACTGAACAAATTGCTGAATTTGTGATAAATGTATGTATTTCTTCACCACAAGAGATTCCTTTAAGGTTAAGAAAAAAATGTAATTAATGTCATTGAGACATTTGGAATTATTTTTATTTAGCTGTTAACTTATATGTAACATCAATTTCCTGAAATAAAACATAGGAGGATCATTACTCTTAGACTTCTTTACACACTCCTCTTGTTTTTATCAGATTTTTTTTAACTTTCTCAAATTTTATAACATTTTCATTCAGTGATGGAAAAGAAATTGGCCCCGTTGTTTCTCTTGATTCTATATTTGAATAACTACACTGCTTACCACCAGTCTTTTCACTGTGTTTTCTCCATTCCCAAGAGTGGTATACCGACCCAGGGACTCCAAGGGGGCAGGGTTGATACTCGAGCCTATCAAGAGTTTCCCCTTCTGAGAGATACCTCCACCCCTCACCCTCCATCACCACAAAGTAATGCTGTGAATTCAGAAGAGTCCCAGCACACTGTGCACTCTTACCCTAGACTCCTCTGCCCCTATTCATTCTCTTCCAGGAGCTATTTTGCCAAGCAGAAGGTGGCACCTTATGATGATAAGCATGAGAATTTCTTTAGCCCAACTTACATTCTTTATCTTTGCCTTTCTTTTCCCATAGGTGTAATTTTTATATTTTATTCCCCAACTAAATGTCATTTACAAATGACATTCTCAAAATATTTTTAGCTGCAACTATTACATACCAAAATCCCGACTGCATTGATCCTCATTTAGACTACACAATACAGCAAAAAATGAGAATATCTATGCAAGAAGAATGCAAAATATAGAAATAAAGAGAAAATAAAAAACATCATATTCCAGTTCCCTATACTACACCTAATACCTTCGTGTCTATCTTTCCAGATCTTCTCTACAAATACCAAACAAAATAAGATACTAATAAATACTAAACAAATAAATTAATAAATACTAAACAAAAAAAGAACCCTTGTAATCTGCTTTTTTTAATTACAGTCTCCACCTTTCCATTTCAAGAAATTTTCATCTTAACTAATATCAAAACCATACTAAAATTTTTCTAATTGGCCCCAAAATGTCCTTTATGGGCGGTCATGTCCAAAATAGTATCCAACCCAGAGACATGCATGTAGTTGTTTCTTACTTTTTTAAAATCTAGCAGAGGTTCGCACACTTTTTCCTAAAGGGCCATATAGTAAATATTTTAGACTTTGGTGGGCCATATGATCTCTTTGCAACCATTCAACTCTGCACTTGCGTGATCCTGTCACATAAAATATATATATATTTGGGCTGGCCCGTGGCTCACTCGGGAGAGTGTGGTGCTAATAACACCAAGGCCACGGGTTCAGATCCCATATAGGGATGGCTGGTTAGCTTACTTGGGAGAGCATGTTGCTGACAACACCAAGTCAAGGGTTAAGATCCTGTTACCAGTCATCTTTTAAAAAAAATAATAATAATAAATAAATAATATATATTTGGTCTCTGTCCCCATTTCCTGGGACAGTGCTCCTAGAATCCTTGGAATCTCCAAAGTGATGTCTTTTTTGGATTCTGATGATATGACTGACAGCTAGTGACTCCTGGATAGCCTCAGGATGGGGGCTGTTTACCAGGGGAAACCAACCATGTGATTAGAGGGTTGGAACTTTAAGTCCTATCCAGCCCCACCTTTGGGGAGGGGAGAGGAGCTGAAGGTGTAGTTGTTCACCAATGGCCAATGACTTAACTGATCCTACCTACATAATGAAGCCTCCATAAAACCCCCAAAAAGGATGGGGTTTGGAGAGCTATCAGGTGGCTGAACACATGGAGGTGGTAGGAGGGTGATGTACCCTAGAGAGGGCATGGAACCTCCATGTTCCTTCCCCCCATATCTGGCCCTATGCATCTCTTCTGTACGTTCTGTTGTTTCCTTTTAAAACTAATGGGTAAAAGTAAGTAAAGTGCTTTCCGTAGTTCTGTGAACTGCTCCAGCAAATGATCGAACCCTGGAAGAGGGTTGTTGGAACTTCTGATTTGTAGCCAAGTTGAACAGAAGTTGTGGGTAACCTGGGAACCTACTGCTTTTGATTGGCATCTGAAGTAGGGGGCAGTCCTGTGGGACTAAGCCCTTAAGCTCTGGGGTCTGATGCTATCTCTAGGTAGATGGTGTCAGAATTGAGTTAAATTGTAGGACACCAGATGGTGTCAGAGAATTGGTTGTTGGGAGCAAAAAACCCACACAAGTGAAGTATTAAAAGTGTTGTGAATATGGGAGTATAATAGGAGAAAGCAGTTTGTAGTGTAGACCTAAAAGAAACTGAGGCAGACATGTAAAGCATAGGATTTATTGAGCCAATATGATGATTGCAACCAGGGAAATGCAAAGGTCAGGTTGCCCTGAGAAGTGCACTCCAAAGGGGACAGCACAGCTTAGCATTTTATAATCACAAGAAAGAGGAAAAATCAAAGGACAGAAGAAGACAGACCCCTTATCATTATATCAGTTTTTCTATTGGTTGTACATGATGTAGAGATTTGGGATTGTTACTAGTTTACATCCTACATGCAAGGATCTAGGCTCTAGGGTAAGTGTTACAAGAAGCATTCTAGGTTATTGTATTACTTTTCTGGTGCCAGTATGTCTGCTTCTATGTAAAAAGAGACTTAGGATAATATTTTACAGGACATAGGACACAACTACTGACTCATCCCAGATTTCCCAAGGCACTACAATTTAGGTGACCTGATCAGAGCAGATTTTTTTTAGTTATCAGCAGTTTTTACTATCTCACACCTTGATATTCAAAAGCAGTCATCAACAGTATGTAAACAAATGTGTGTGGCCATCTTCCTATAAAACATTATGGGTGCTGAAACTTGACTTATAATTTTCATATGTCACAAAATATTATTTTTTTATTTTCTTAAACTACTTTAAAATGTAAAATCATTCTTAGCTTGGGGGCAAACAAAAATAGGCAGTGGCTTGCAGGCCATTGTTTACCAACCCTTTGATCTAGCACATTTCTTTTTTCATGGCTCTGACTTGCTGAAGCAACTGGGCCACAGAAAGTCCTAGCTCCTGGCTTTGTCTGTTTGCTAATAGTAGCATTAGTTAGCTTGTTCTCTTATCCCCTGTGTTTCCTGTAAACTTAAAGTTATATACAGAGTCTAACAAAATCTGAAACAATTTTAAATACCTTTTTACTGTCCCTTTGTACCCCTAGATTACAGGTGACAGGGATATGGCATGATTCACTGAGCCCAAAAAATGAGGCTTCAGTTTGGAGGTTTGGCTTTCTCTTGGTTTAAAACACTGCAAACAGTTTTCCACTCGATTTTGTTTTGAAAAATAAAACTCATTAATTTGTGAAGTAGTTTTTAGCAGTAAAGCAAAGTACTGCTTTTAAAGCCAGCTATTTAAAGAAAAAATGGGTGGAAAAGAAGCATTGCTGATCTGTATAGGGTTAGATGTCACTGAATGTATGAATCCCTCAATTTCCTCCCTAATCATAAAGTAGTAATTTTCCACTTTGCCTTGTTTTTCTTCCTGTCATTCCCTCCCATCCCCATCTATTACATTCTTAGTTTTTCAAACTATTTACTGTCGTTGGCTAGATCTGGCTAGAAATTGGTTTCCATACAATATTTATTTACTTTTTTTTTTTTTAGTTTAGTTGCCAGTGTTGTGGTGCAAATGCACAGAGGAATCTAAGACCAGCATCAGTGTTGTAGTTTTATAGCTCTTTATTTTAGAGTTGCAGCTCTTTGTTCAGTGTTACAGCTCCTCTTTTTGCTTGCAAGCAAGGAGAGCACTGAGGAGCAAGAACTCCTAAACCAGTGTCTCCCAGAACAAAGGAAAAGACCCCCTTATATAGCCTAAATTCCTGCCCTTTTCCCTCACAGGTTCCCATTCAGGCCCTCTTATGTAAATGAGGGATGCTGTCCTGCTAATTTGGATTGGCTGATTGTGGGACACAGTCTGTTGGTCACTTAAGGACCCTAATTTGCCTCTGGCCCCTGAGGGGTAGGGTGGGCGGGGTGAGACTGCTGTTATCTCATAGAGGGCAGGCTCAAGAAGCAAGCAGGGTAAATGGCAGGGGCCAGAGTCTACAGTGGAGCATAGAGTTTCTAAAACAGTTTCTCAAGTGGAAAAGGGAAAGCTTAACAATTAGAAAATGCTTAGGGTTCCCTGCAATGGCCTGGTAGGAACTATTTTAATTTAAAAGATACTATCCCTTATTGTAGATCAGAACGTTCTTTTTTTTTTTTTTTTCAAAAGATGACCGGTAAGGGGATCTTAACCCTTGACTTGGTGTTGTCAGCACCATGCTCAGCCAGTGAGCAAACCGGCGGTCCCTATATGGGATCCGAACCTGGGGCCTTGGTATTATCAGCACCACACTCTCCCGAGTGAGCCACAGGCCGGCCCGTAGATCTGAACATTCTGAAAAAGTTAAATAAGTAGGATTTTGTCTGGCTTTATTTTCGTGGTTGCATCATGAGTCTTATGTACAAAACATTGATTCACACTTGGCTATTTGATAATGCAGTCTTGGATTTGGAGCATTAACCACTTTGGGTGGTATGACAATACAGCTAATGTTGACTCAGATTCCGTTTGTTCAACAACACTTTTGTTCAAACACTTTACAGTGTTTGTACTCTGCTCAGTAATAATAATAACAAAATTCCGTTTGTTCAAACACTTTACAGTGTTTGTACTCTGCTCAGTAATAATAATAATTACATGTTATAGGACTTTTAATTTGCAAAGTGCTTTCACACTCACTTTTGGATTTAAGCCACATTTCATTGCTAAAAGGATAAATTCTATGCCCATCCAACGAGTGAGAAAACAGGCTCAGAAAGGCCCACCTGTTTGCCTAAGATCATTCACCTAATAATTGGCAGTGCCAGGAATTCTGACTCCAAAGCCTATTCTTTCCATAACTGCATAACTGCACTTCCACCATTTTATTGTATTTCTTGGAACTTGTTCAGAAATTGAATATTTCTAGTTGATCACTGAACTTTTCTTTGGCCCCTCTATATTGACTTGTTGATTATCTTAATCACCCTATAGATATTTGCTGTGGGTTGGTGGGTGAAGAAGTGGTTTATATCCCAGAAGCCGTTCTGTATAGGAGAGAGGAAAACTTCTTAGAGGAAAGGGATGTGAATCATAGAGTCCAGAAAAAGAAGATATTTGCCACCAAACCTCCTGGCTTAGGTGAAGCAGCCTATTCATCAAAGGACAGAAGAAGTTAATAACTAGCTAAGGAATACCTATTACGCAAACCATATGTCAGAAAGAAAATGGCTAAGGGCTCTAAGTCCCAATAGATTCTTGCAGAAAAGGGAAGAAATTGTTGGCTGAGCCAGTGCAGGGTACCCGAAAGCCTGAGACATACCTGGGTCCAAACCTGCATGTAGAAGTTTAAGTACACTGTGATTCAGGGCCTGAGGGACTGACCCTTCAGAAGAAGGTTTTAAGAAGGAGTGGTGTCTCTTGGAATTGGCCTCAACCAGCATCTGCCTCAGAATAGGCATTGAAAAATGGTTTAGCACCCATTCCCATTAGGGTTGAGACTGATGTGGAATGGCTTCATAAACTGAACCTCCAAGCTAATCTTCAATTAGCTTTTAAAATTAGAGTCATAAATGTTCATTTAATTTTGTTAAATGTGCTAACTTTTTGGTTTTATGTGTTTTTTCACTTTGTTTACTAAAGATTGCTTTGGAAAAATACTAATTTATTTGCTGCTAAAAAGGACACTCCTTGAGGAAACCTGAGCCAGATTGCCCTTAGTTGGCTTCTTGATTAGGCCCCAACCTTTGGCTCTGTCCTTGGCCCCCTGGGTCCAGTTGTAGCAGCAATTCTGCTGGGTCAGTTTAGGGAAAATCCCTATCTTGTTATCTGGTCAACTCATTCCTCACCCTAGATATTCCAGCACTCTGGCCTGCCTTCAGCAGGAATCTGTCGAGCTGGATTTAGCCAGAATCCTCCCTTATCCCAATGTTTTGTGTTAGTAATTTTCCATCTACTGATCCCCACACTATTTGTTGGCTGTAAAACCCCACTTGTCTTTGTATTCTAAGTACCTCTCTCTCCTACCTATTGCAAAACCCTCATTGAATAAAGGATTCATTACCATCTTTAACAAGTGTCATCATTAATTTTTTCTTTAACACTGCACAAAGGAGAAATGGGCTAGAGGAGATACAGACCATTTCTGTTTTTCTGATGATCAGCAATGGTGGGTGACCATAGACTGATGTCCTATAAAGGATTATTTTAGGCAGAAAAACCTCTCCTCTCTTCACTGGATTTCCTTTTCAGTCTCCCCACATCTTTATCTAATTTCCTTTCCATATGTGAAAAGAAACTAATTGGTGATTTCTTCTGATCTAGGCCATTCCACTGAACCCCGATAGTGTATTTATGGTATTAGATGATGTTTGTATGTTAGTAGCCCTTTTAAAGGCTACCAGTTGTGACTTTGTCCTCCCATCCATCTCTATTGACATGCTGTTGCCCAAATATCTTTGTAGTTTTCTTCATTGTGACTTTCTCCTGCTGTTTCAAATGCCTGAAATTCTCTCTCTGCTATCTCTTGGTTTATCCAAGTTCCCATTCATTTTTCAAAGTTTATCTTAATGTTGGGACGGCACATTCCTGGGGGCCAGCTTGGTAGAAATCACTGAGAACATACCAAGAAGAAGCTGAAACTTAGCAAAAATAATGTAGGGGTCTATTGGTAGGTAACTGCCCCTCCCTCACCCCCAATTTTTCTCCTTATAGAGCTAAAAGGTAAAGGATATGTATTTTAAACAAGGGAAGTGTTTTTCTTGCCTATAACTAACAGTCTTACTTCACATCTTGTTGTCCCCCTTGTTGTCTTATATTTTATAGAAGGATTTACCAACAGCAGCACTTGAATTTTGGGGGTCAGATAACTCTTTCTTGTGGGAGGCTATCCTCTGTATTGTTTGGGTGTTTGGCAGCATTCATGACCTCAACCCTAGATGCCAGTAGTACCTCCCTTCATTTTGGTGACAACCAAACACGTATACAGACATTGCTAAATATTGGGGGTGAGGAAGGAACATTGAGGGAGAGGTGCTGCAAAATTTGTCTCCATTGAGATCCACCGTTCTGCAGATACCATGAAGCTCTTCCAGTTTTCTAGATACAGTAAGTACCTCCAGACATCTGTATGTAGAACACCCTTTTTCTTCTTCAGCCTTAGGCCTAAGCTCTTTCCTCAAGACCCACCTCTTCTGTGAAGCTTTTCCCATAAACCTGCCAAAACTGTAGTGCCCCTCCTTCGTGCTCCCATGCACATAATTATTTACAGAATGAATAAATAAGTTTGGCCTATGCTATATGGCAACTATTATGGTAGGTTCTACTGTGTGCCAACCATTGTGTTAGGTTCTGGTGATAGAGCAATGAAGAAGATAAACATAATTTCTTGCCTCATGTTGCTTATAGTCTAGCTTATTATTTTACAAATTATATTTGTAGTTCCCATGTAGACTGTAAATTCCTGGAGGTCAGGGACCAAGTACTGAGACTTACTCATTTCCGTATCCCCTAACTCCTTACATAGTATTTGGCAAATAAAGGAAATATGAAGGTACTTTTTTCTTTTTTTTTTTTTTTTTTTTAAAAGATGACCGGTAAGGGGATGTCAACCCTTGGCTTGGTGTTGTCAGCACCACGCTCAGCCAGTGAGCAAACCGGCCATCCCTATATAGGATCCGAACCCGTGGCCTTGGTGTTATCAGCACCGCACTCTCCCGAGTGAGCCACGGGCTGGCCTTGAAGGTACTTTTAAAAGTTTATGGTAAAATAGAATTAAAAGATAATATGAATCTTTCCATGTACTTTTTGAAGTATTTTTGTAAATAATTTATTCACCTCTCTGCATCTCCACTTCCATTACCCTAATTCAGGGTTTTTTCATTGCAAATATGAGCTATTGCCAGATTCCAAATGAGACATCCTAATTCCAGTTGTCCCCTTCAAATCCCACCTTCCACAAAGGTGTCAGAATGAGATGTCCAGAGAGTAAATTTTACTCCTCTGCTTAAAAGCCGTCAGTGCTTCCTGTTGCATCTAATATTTTAAAGACAAGTGGCTGTACAATGGAATACTATTTAGCCATTAAAAAAAGAATGAAATCCTGTCATTGGCAGCAACATGGATGAGCCTGGAGGACACTGTTAAGTGAAATAAATCAGGCACAAAAAGGTAAATACCACATGATCTCACTCATATGTGGAAGCTAAAAAAGTTGATCTCATAGAAGTAGAGAGTAGAATGGTGCTTACCAGAGGCTGGGAAGGCCGGGGAGAGGGAGAATAGGGTGACGTTGGTTAATATAGTGTACCATAACACTGGAGGGTAACCATAGTAAGTGATAATTTATTGTGCTTTTTCAAATAGCTAGAAGATTTCGAATGTTACCAACACAAAGAAATGATAAAGTTTTAAGGTGATGAATATGTTAATTACCCTGATTTAATCATTACATATTGTTTACATGTATCAAAATATTACACGGTACCCAAAAATGTGTACAATTATGTGTCAAATATATATATATATTTAAAAACATATTTTTAAAAAATATATATATTTTTAAAAACCATGAAAAAAATTTGACTTCCAAGATCAGTCTTCATGTCCATTCCATCCTTTGTTATGAGGAAGCACCCAATGAGAGGCTTTCTGAGTCATATCTGGAAGTAGCACATATCACTTCCATTCTTGAGGGCCCATTGGCTAGAACCCTGTCACATGTATACATCTAACTGCATGGAAGGCTAGGAATTGTAGTCTAGTTGTTTGCTAAAAGAGGTTTCCACCACACTATTTTAATTTAGGATTTGGAGTATGTGTTCTCTTTTCCCTAGATGGTTTTGTATTTATTTTCTATTTTAATTCTCTTAAGAGTTTGTGTATTTCATTATAAGAGGCCTCAAATTCATTTTAAAAGAAAGTAGGGTACAAATTGTGAATAAAGCAACAATCATGAATTTGGTTAATGTCAAAGTGTACAGCGTTTTACAGTTCACAAAGGGCTTCCACACTCTTTAATATGTTTTTTTAAAGCAACCTTTTGATGTAAGCAAGAAACTTGTTACCACCATTTTTTAAATATAGGTGTGATTTACAGGTAAATGACTTACCTGAGGTTGCCCAGTTATACTCATTCTAACAGTTATTTAAATGTGGGAATATTTAATTGTTCTTGAAATCCTTCTAAAAATGTAAAAGCATTTTCTCAAATCTTTTTTTTTTTTTTTTAAAAAGATGACCGGTAAGGGGATCTTAACCCTTGACTTGGTGTTGTCAGCACCACGCTCAGCCAGTGAGCGAACCGGCCATCCCTATGTGGGATCCGAACCCGGGGCCTTGGTGTTATCAGCACCGCACTCTCCCGAGTGAGCCACGGGCCGGCCCTCAAATCTTTTTAAGAACAATTTTTCCTGATTCAAAAATAAAGGGCGGCTGGCCCGTGGCTCACTCGGGAGAGTGTGGTGCTGACAACACCAAGTCAAGGGTTAAGATCCCCTTACTGGTTATCTTTTTTTTTTAAAGATATATTCATCCAGGAAAAAAAAAAAGGAAAGAAAAAACAAGTGTCTGTAACATAGCTGGGTCTGGCTTCTTCTGGCTCTCCCTTGTCTTATACTGTACTTCTCTCCAGCAGCTGGAACAGCCTGTAGCTCTCCACAAGCACTGTGCTATTTCACACCCAAGGCTTTGCTCCTACTGCCTCCTCTGTCTCCAGTCTTCTCTCTTCCACTGGGTAACTCTAACTCATCCTTTAAGATTCAGTTCAGGAATTACTTCTTTCTGGAAGCCTCTTCTGAGCAAGCCACTACACTAAGTTGGGTGTTCCTCTTCTGTGTTCTGTAGTACCAGTGTTTACTTTCAGTATTTCATAACTGTCTGTTAATGAGTCTGCCTTACCAATTCTGCAGTGAGTTTCTTCAGAGCAAGGAATTATATCTTACTTATCTTTATATCCCGCGTGTCTAGCACAGTAGCTGACAAGTGGTAGGTACTTGGATATTGTTTCAGTGAATGAGTGTTTAGTGAATGAAAAGTTTAGTAACAAACTTTTATTTAAAGTACAAGTTTCAAATTGAGACTCAATGATTAATCAGTTATTTTATTTTTGCTTTCACAGATATTGGTATCAACTTGACAGATCCTATGTTCAGAGGAATTTACAGGGGGGTTCAAAAGCATCAAGGTAAATATTTCTCTTATTAAACCGTTTCTCTATGAAGACAAATTTTCTGCCTCAATGAGATCTTGAAAAGCATAATCCACTCTTATAAATGAAATATTAAAGAACTCATTATGCATCTTTGATAAAATTATAATCAGCAAAATTCATGTAAGCTGTATTGGTAAACCATGATCCTGAACATTAATAAAGCACCTTTGTTATAATAACAAAGACTTAATAAAGCCTTCTTCTTATTTGTAGAATTTTGTAATTTTGAATATAGGACTTTAAATAACCAAATGCACAAAAGCCAAACAGTAGTTGGTGTTTAATAGTCTTTTAAGCAATTGAACAGTAGGGTACATAATCCAAAAATCACTTACTATAGAACATCATAATGTCTAGTTTCTCAAAAACATTTTCAGCTGGGTGACAAGACAGTCGTATGATTAAGGAGGTACACTGCTGCCTACCTTCCCTGTCTTGTCTTTACTCCTTTCCATCCAAGTCTCTCCCTACTTCATAAGTGGGAATGAACAGTAGTACCTCAGAGATTGATGGAAAGCTTAGACAAAAGCAAACTGGCTTGTATTTATCATGTAAGATCATTTAAAAGGCCTACTTTGTCAGCTGAGAAATGACTAAACAGGAAATGATGGTGACAAGTTTTTAAAGCAGAATTTGTACAGTTAGTCTGAATATTGCCTCAAAAATTTGACTGTACTTGTTACTGTGTAAATGTAAAAAGGAAAATTTGGTTTTGTGGTTATGAATGAAGTAGAATTGCACTTTTCGATAAGCTAAATCAGAAGCTAATCTTATTGTACTTTTAGATGGTAGTAGGTAAAAGCTTTTCTAAATATAGGGGATGTTAGATACCACTTGAAAGAAGAAAGGTAGATGTTAGCTTTCTCAAGCCTTACCTCAAAACTTAACTTTTCTACTTCATTTAGAATTTCAAATGATATTTTAACATGGCTCTTACATATTACAGATAGAATACTGAATAAATTACACTCTGCTTTTCTTGTCTTTGTAGCACTTAATAGATTTCATGCTCTGTGACTCGTGTGTGTATGAATGTTTGTATGTGTGTTTATAAAATAAGTTTTATTGTGGTCAATATTAGTATTACTAGTTTATAAAATCTAGCAAAACTGGTGACCATATTTAGTATAGTTAATTAAAATTGATATTTTTGTCTAAAAGAAATTTTGTATCTACTTTAGAAGCAATAGCAATTGAATTCCAGTCACATTTACTGTTAAACTTAAATATGAAGTTAATAAATGGATTTATATTACATGATTGTTTTATTTTGATGTCCACTTATTTCTGACCTCTCAGCTTAGAAGTTAATATTGATCTCCCTTTAAAAAAGTGATACTGAAAACAGTGTGGCGCCGAACACTAAGGTTTTGGTGATGGGCCATAATAATCAACTACATTGTATATTGACAAAATTAATTAAATTAAATTAAATTTTAGGGCCGGCCTTTAGATTTCTCTTTAGATTTGTACCTATAATGAATTCTTCATTTTAGCTTAGTGAGACTCTTGAAGTATGCTTTAAAAAATATGATACATCAGTGTACTTAAATCTCTTCTTTGAAAGAAGAATGTGCACCATCAACACATTGCTCTTTAGTGACATCTTCATTTTAACAGATTAGCAAAGATGGCATTCTAACCATAAGGTGGACTTTAATGGCTGTCGCTGTAGATGTACACTTATTTGCCAACCACCATAAATTTCTCTACAGAGAATTCATCCATATACATTAACTCAGTGATTCTCATACTTTTTGGTCTCAGAACCCCTTCACATTCTTTAATATTATTGATGACCCCCAAAGAGCAAGAACTTTTGCTTATGTGGGTTTTATCTATTGATATATACTATATTAGAAATCAAAATGAAGAAAATTTTTAAATATTAATGCATTTAAAAATAACACTAGACTACTATATAACATAAATAGCATATTTTTATGAAAAATGATTATTTTCCAAAGCAAAAAAATTTAGCAACATGAGTGGAATTGTTTTATATTTTTCAAATCTCTGTAATGACTGCAATAGTAGAAGACTGCTGAGTTTTCATATCTGTTTCTGTGTCTGTTGTTATATCACATATCATGTAGCCTCTGCAGTTCCTCACTGTTTTTTTTTTTTTTTCTGACCGGTAAGGGGACTGCAACCCTTGGCGCCGTGTGGTCCGCACCATGCTCAGCCAGTGAACATACCGGCCATCCCTATGTAGGATCCGAACCCGCGGCCTCGTCACTCCCAGTGCCACACTCTCCTGAGTGAGCCACGGGGCCGGCCCCAGATTAGTGGGTTTTTTATTTGCCCGTTTTTTTTTAATGTGGGGTTTGTCTTTTACAGATGACTTACAGGATGTAATAGAGAGAGCTGTTCAGATTGGCGTTAAAAAGGTAACATCTGTTTTTTGTTATTATTGAGGTTTTTTGTTTTTTAACTAAATTTAAATAAAAATTCTGCAGAGTAGAAGGAAAAGAGCTAATGCCACACTTGGGGTACATATTGTCTACATTTAATAGAAAAAAAATATTCTGTTCACAGCAATTTAAGTTATACAACCTCATGCATAGTTCTTCCCTGTGATAATAAATGTGATAAATGGCAAGGTCTCTTTGAAAAAATAATTTTTTTAAGCCTATATGAATCCAGGCTTCTTAAGAGGCACGAAAAAATTCAATAGTATGGGGTCAGGACACTTGGTAGCTATTGCTTCTAAATTGAATAATCTCAGTTTGAAAAAGTGATACTGCTGACTAAATGAATTCTATAGGCTCCAACTCTAAATTGTATTAGTTATTATTCACAAATAATAAGAAAGGATAAAGTTAGATTAATTTCTCATTATGTGGTTACTTCCTGCCTGCTAAATCACTTTATACAGTGCTTTTCTGAAAACTCTGAAATACCAACTTCCTAAATTTTTATGTGTCATCCATGAACAATTTAATCTTAAGGTTTCTAATTGTACACACACACACACACACACACACACACTGACTTAGAAATAATAGAACACGGCTGAGTTTTACTTGGGTATGGTTCCAAATTGCAATTTAATTCAGTACCTTGCAGTTATATTGTAATGTTATATTGTAGTGGTCAAAAACACACAGCTGAAGTTTTATTCTTCATAGCTTTGTAATCTGGGGTATTTTATCTCTCTAGACTTCAGTTTTCTCATTTAGAAACCAGGAATGATGATAGTACTTAATTAATAGAGTTTTTGTGAGGGTCAATTAAAATATTGAATGCAGAGTATTTGATATTATACCTGGCATAAAGTAAACAGTCTTCATCATGTATATGGTGGAAGCCACCGTCATCATAATCATTATTGTTATTGTTGTTGTTATACATTGGGAGAAGACATTATGCCCTCTAGTCTTGTCCTTACTTTTTTCAACTATTTGGAAAAGTTATAGGTAAAGTAATAAGCAGACTTGATTAGAAACTATTTTATGTAATTGAAATACTGGATGTGGGCAGTTGGTCTGATATTAAAGAATTAGGGGACTGGCCAGTTAGCTCAGTTGGTTAGAATACAGCCTTGTAATATCAAGGTCAAGGGTTTGGTTCCCTATACCTGCCAGCTGCCAAAAATAAAAATAAAAAAGAATTAAGTAATATTGGCAAACAAGAAAGTTTTCTCAGTATTTTTGTTATATCTTATATATTATGTTTTACAGGTAGTCAAGGACTTAATTATGGCTCTGTGTTCTCTGAATAGATACTCAATGTTTAATCAAAACTTAAATATGAAGTTAATAAATGGATTTATATTACATGATTGTTTTATTTTGATGTCCACTTATTTCTGACCTCTCAGCTTAGAAGTTAATATTGATCTCCCTTTAAAAAAGTGATACTGAAAACAGTGTGGCGCCGAACACTAAGGTTTTGGTGATGGGCCATAATAATCAACTACATTGTATATTGACAAAATTAATTAAATTAAATTAAATTTTAGGGCCGGCCTTTAGAATATTAGAGGTTTAAGTTGCTATATGAAAATATCTGTTCATCATTTGCAGTTCTACCTTCATTTTGTATGTTTTCTCTTTAGATTTGTACCTATAATGAATTCTTCATTTTAGCTTAGTGAGACTCTTGAAGTATGCTTTAAAAAATATGATACATCAGTGTACTTAAATCTCTTCTTTGAAAGAAGAATGTGCACCATCAACACATTGCTCTTTAGTGACATCTTCATTTTAACAGATTAGCAAAGATGGCATTCTAACCATAAGGTGGACTTTAATGGCTGTCGCTGTAGATGTACACTTATTTGCCAACCACCATAAATTTCTCTACAGAGAATTCATCCATATACATTAACTCAGTGATTCTCATACTTTTTGGTCTCAGAACCCCTTCACATTCTTTAATATTATTGATGACCCCCAAAGAGCAAGAACTTTTGCTTATGTGGGTTTTATCTATTGATATATACTATATTAGAAATCAAAATGAAGAAAATTTTTAAATATTAATGCATTTAAAAATAACACTAGACTACTATATAACATAAATAGCATATTTTTATGAAAAATGATTATTTTCCAAAGCAAAAAAATTTAGCAACATGAGTGGAATTGTTTTATATTTTTCAAATCTCTGTAATGACTGCAATAGTAGAAGACTGCTGAGTTTTCATATCTGTTTCTGTGTCTGTTGTTATATCACATATCATGTAGCCTCTGCAGTTCCTCACTGTACATTTGTGATAGAATGAGAGTGAAAAAGACAAATAGCATCTTAGTATTATTATGAAAATAGGTTTTTTTGGGGTTTTTTGATTATAGTTTTTGAAAATAGTTTTGACCCCACATACCTCCTGGAAGTTCCCCAACCATACTTGGAGAACTGTTGAATTAATCAATATTATAGAATCACTGATTTAGATTAATAGAATTCTAAACTTGCAGGTTTCAGTTATTCAGTCATTCATAACACTTAATCTCTGTCCTCAAAGAACTCATGGTCTATTGGAAAGACATTTTAACAAGGAAGAGTGATGAATTCTATTGTGTGTGTGTAGAGGGGTGGACAAGTACCACTCTGCATGGAATGATCTTCTGACTGAATTTTATTTATTTATTTTTTTATAATAAGTACATTCTAAAATGTTTTGGGGAGAAGAGGGGTGGGGCCGGCCCACAGCAGCTGTGTCACTGGCCTGGGGGGAGGGTCAGGGGGGCCGAAGCCCTTGGCCACTGCTTCAGGACCCCCAGGGGCTTCTGGCTCCTGCTCCGGCCTGGTCATGGTAGGTGGTGGGCAGGCCAAGGACCACAGCCTGCAGCCTCAGGACCCTTGGGGCTTCTTCTGACTGAATTTTAAAGGAAAGGTAGATGTGTGACAGTCACAGAGGAAAAATCATTTTGCCATAAAGAAGTGGTAGGAAGGCATGTTTGGGAAACTGTTGTTGAGGCCCTGTTAAAGTCAGCTTATTTTCTTTCTTTCTATTTTAGTTTATGATTACAGGTGGAAATCTACAAGACAGTAAAGATGCACTGGATTTGGCACAAACAAATGGTATCCTCATATTACTTTTACCAAACAAAGTATGAATTAAGTAATTTTGAAGAAGTCTTTCTGAGAACTGCTTCAGGTACAATACAATGGATCATGACTGTAGAAGCAACAGGAAAATGGACTAAATTCAATGGGACATGATTAAGATGACAAAATTCAAAGTACCTATTGGTATTTCAGATGTTTGATGAAAAAACCTATCATAGTACTTAACAAAGATTACTTTAAGATTTAAGTTAATAAGAATAAAGTTCTCCAGGTACATAAATTAACCTCAGGTATTCCTCATGTGGAAAATGTGTGTTGTAGTGTATTTAAGGTATGAGTTGCTTTTTATTTGCTTTTCTTAACTTAAGCTATGAAGGATCATTTTATTAAATATTTATTATGTGGACTAGACACTATGCAAGGCCCCAGGAATGAATATAATATAATATATAATCACTCGCATGCTTACTTTATGTTCATACATTTTGCATTTATTTAAAATCTCAAACATTTTGGAATTGATAGTTAAAGGAATCCTACTTAAATAAAACACCTCATTTACTTCACATTCATTCATTCAACTTTTTTCATGCCTAATGTGCTAGACACTGGAGGAATTAGTCATTCTACATAATTTTTCAAAATACCGATGTTTCCTGTATGTATAAAAATATTTTTTAATTTTTTATTAAAAATTTTTATTTTGACATTTATTTGTACATATTTGTGGGGTACAGTATGTTGTTTGTACTAAAACTTATTAAAAGCTATTTTTATGGAAATGTTTCTAAAATGCCACTTCTCTTCAGGATTCACTGACACTTTTTCTTAACTCATAAAAATAATCATCTTCCCAGGAGTTTTTGAAGTATGTAAAGATGTTTTCTTCCATACTTTTTATCCCCAAACAGCTATGCTTTAAAAAGTTCTCTCATCTCCATTATCAGCCCTCCCCTACTCCTCTCCGTGTATCTTGTATCTTCATAGCTTTAACAGCACTGCCTCCTTTGATTTGTAAACATCTCCACGAGAGCCTCAGGAAGGCTCCATACCTCTCCCATGGGTTCCCCTACTAAGCCACTCAAAACAATTTTGGGGTTCTCATTTGTGTTCTGCACAATTAAAGCTGTCAAAGTCTGGCCTCTAAATAAGTGAGCTTTATTTTTTATTAGAAAAACAAATCCCCCTTCCCACCTCTTTAAATCACCCCTGCTATTAACCTTTTTAAGGGGAATATATTTTAACTGTTATATTAAATACATGAATCAAGAGAGTCATATGAACAGTGAATATAAAAGATAAAATGAGAAAATGACATTTCAAGAAATTGTTTCACTTTCCATTCTACAACACTTAATAAAAACCAAGCGTTGGAAAGAACTGGACTAATTATTATATTAATACATTAAGGCAATTTTCATATGCATATCCTACTTTGTTAAGGTATTCCAAAAATTCTTACTTGATTAATATAATGCAATTCTGGTAGTTTGAATAGTTTATGGCTATTGTTAAAAACCTGTTGAAATTATTTATATTCTCACTTTTGCATACTAAATATAAAATGAAAAATATTTTGAAAATAACCCTAAGATATTATTTTGTGTTAGATATGTTCTTCAGTACAGTCGGATGTCATCCTACAAGATGTGGTGAATTTGAAAAGAATAACCCTGATCTTTATTTAATGGACTTGCTAAATCTTGCTGAAAACAATAAAGGGAAAATTGTAGCAATAGGGGAATGTGGACTTGGTAAGTGCCAACCTAACCATTTAGAATGACTTTGTTTGAAAATAACTGATCTGTATAAGTCATGAGTAATTATTCTTTTTTATCTTTTAAAGACTTTGATCGACTACAGTTTTGTCCCAAAGATATTCAGCTCAAGTAAGGAAATTTATTAACTTTAGAAATTATTATAAAATCCTGAGTGGTTTTTAAATAACTTCTTTTAATTGAAACATAATCGATTATACATATTCGTAGGGTGCAGAGTTGACTGTCAATACTTGTGATGCTCGGGCCGGCCCGGTGGCGCACTGGATAGTGCGCCGCTTGGGAAGCGCAGCGGCGCTCCCGCCCGAGGGTTTGGATCCCACATGCAGACCGGTTCCCGCTCACTGGCTGAGCAAGGCGCGGGAGCGACACCGAGGGTTGCGATCCCGTTGCCGGTCCCCGGTCCGGTGTGGGGGCGACACTGAGGGTTGCAATCCGTTGCCGGACACAGAAAAAGACAAAAGACAAAAAAAAAAAAAATACTTGTGATGCTCAAATATGTGATGCAGAAATCAGGATAATTAGCATATTCATCATCACAAAATGTGGTCATTCTTTGTGTCCATTAACTAATTCTTGCTAACCCCTTTCTCCCTCCCCTTTTTCCACCTCTCATAACCACAATTCTGTTCTCTCCTTCTAAAAGTTCAATGTATTATTGTGATTGTTGTCTCTTTCTTTAAATAACTTTTACCAGTTGAGAATATAGTTTGATTAAGCATCGGGATGTTTTTGTTCTTCCCTTTGTATATCAAAAGTTGAGTGAAACAAATATCCACACATACTTGCACATAATTTATAAGGGATGGAAGCATGAGAATATAGTTTGATTAAGCATCGGGATGTTTTTGTTCTTCCCTTTGTATATCAAAAGTTAAGTGAAACAAATATCCACACAT
The DNA here is from genome assembly GCF_000696425.1 of Galeopterus variegatus. Lineage (NCBI taxonomy): Eukaryota > Metazoa > Chordata > Mammalia > Dermoptera > Cynocephalidae > Galeopterus > Galeopterus variegatus. The sequence continues at coordinate 481,958 of NW_007726299.1, read as the reverse complement.
ACTTGCACATAATTTATAAGGGATGGAAGCGCATAGTTCCCTGATTGATTAACCATCTAATTGGATTTCAATGGTAGAAATAAGGGATGAGTTTTATATGATAGAGATCTTTGTTTGTTTTTTGTTTGTTTAACAAATGCATTCATACATGAAACATTACAGTGGAATGAGTTAAATTCAGTTATGGGGGATATAATATAAGAGCAAGTGATATTAAAAATAGATTACAGGATCAGTCACCAAAGCTAGAAAAACATATTTTACTCCTGTTGGGCGTTGGATATTGTTAGTTTGGATCTGTGAGAATCATTTAATAGGAACTATTTTAAGAGTGATAGGTTCTGAGAAAACTCCAAAGCTCACAAGCCTTGGGGACTTCCTATAACACATTGCCTATAGCTTTTAGTTGGAGCTCTTGTCATCATACTGGCAGGTCATTGTTATAAGTTGAAAAGAAAAATTAGGTCAAAGTCTTAATTTAAAACATGAGGGCTAGCTGGTTAGCTCAGTTGGTTAGAACGCTGTGTTCTAACCAACGACACCACAGTCAAGGGTTCAGATCCCCATGCTGGCCAGCTGCACCGCCCCCCAAAAAAAAGCGTTTTGTCGAACTTTAAAAATATCTTAATTATCAAGATGATAAAACATTAGAATGAGCTTCTAAAGGAGTTTAATTTAGTTATTCATCCTTCTTATAAATATTTATGGAGTACTATGTGCCAGCAATTGCTGGGAACTCATGGTATACAAAAATATAAATATGGTATAATATACATCTCAAGAGACCTTTAAGAATAAACAACCCTCTGTCCATCTTAGTTTCTTATACACAAATGAGGTCTGAGTTAGGTTATCTCTTAAGATACTGTCCAGTTCTATTATAATATTTAATAATAATTTTTGTCATATGATCTTGATTAAGCCAGTGATTTGATAGCCTGAAGGGATTTTTCAAATTATACATGCCAAGAGTGTACTTCCTCTCTGGTCCCTCCCCTGCTCTGCCACAAATGGGATCCTGATATGTTCACCCTAGTTGAAAATCACTAAAGTGAGGAACAGATTTACTAGTGGAGTCTGTCGTAACCTAGACTTCAAGCTTCAGAATTCCTGGAATGTGAAGGTCATAACCAAGTGGAACAAGATGGGTTAGAGTAATGTTCTGCGGACACATACTCTTTCTTTCAGCCTTCTCATTTATATAACCCTTTCAGAGCTGTTTAGTTTGTGGTATATCATTTGCTATGTTTCTCAGGGACATTCACATGGTTACCAACAGGGTTACTAATGCCCTGTATCTTAAATATCATGTAGATCAGCTCACTTAAGCTTAAAAATTCATATATTCTCTTTGAAATAGAAAAAGTTGTCTTTAATAGTTTTTTAGGTTAAGCCCACAGATCATTATTCCTCAACTTGAGATTCTGCTATAAGCCAGTATGAGTCTTGTGAGTCCCACAGACTGTGTATTCTGACAATCAAGGGCCATTGCAGAGTCCCTCAAGATTTCTTGTGCCATATGACATCTCATCCAGAATGAGTTAAAACTGATTCTAAAATGCAACCTAAATACTTTAAATTCAGTTTGGGGGTTAAATGAAAACATCAATAGTATCAGTTCTGTTTTACTGTTCTAGTAATACTTCACCAGCATCAGAGCAAGATCAGAACTTAAAACAATATATGTAGCAGGATATGGTTTATGTTTTAACATACATGCCAATTGTCCAAGTGTTAATCTGTGATAGAGAGTTTGAACTCAGTTCACTTAGTAAATGATTATTGAGTGCCTCCTCAGTATGATACAAAGAAGAATAAGACTTGGTTCTTATGCCTTTATAGACAAGAAAGGATGTAAGTAATTAAAATAGATTGGAAAGTGCTATCAAAAAGGTGTGTAGGGCGGGGCCGGCCCAGTGGCGCACTGCTACAGTGCACCGCTTGGGAAGCGCGGCAGCGCTCCCGCCGAGGGTTTGGATCCCACATACAGACCGGTTCCCGCTCACTGGCTGAGCGAGGTGCGGGGGCAACACGGGGGCAACACCGAGGGTTGCGATCCCGTTGCCGGTCCCAGTCCGGTACGGGCGCGACACTGAGGGTTGCAATCCGTTGCCGGTCATGAAAAAAAAAAAAGGTGTGTAGGGCTGGCCAGTTAGCTCATTTGGTAGAGTGAGGTGCTGATAACACCAAGGTCAAGGGTTTGCATCCCCATATCAGCCAGATGCTGGATAAAAAATATACATGTATGTGTGGACAGCAGAAGGAAGGACTAACTTTGTGGGGAGTCAGGGAAGGCTAAGGTGACAGCATGTGACTTAGGCCTCTTATGGAGAGGACAAATTAAGGACAACCTGAAGTAGGTGGAAATTTTGATAAGACAGACAGTTCAACTTGCGTTTTTCTATTTTTAATAATAAAACATCGAATGACTTAGAGGGTAAAAAACAGACACAGCAATAATGGTCACATGTGGATTGTTGTTAAGGAAACAAACACCCACATCCTCCCACCCTTTCCCTTAGCATGTACTAACCCCTGTTCTTTGTACATACAGCACTCCATTCCTGTTTTAGCACTTACCACATCATACTGAAAATATGTTGTTATCCCTTCTTCTCTCACAACAGACTAGTATCTTTGAATTCTTTAAAGGCACACAGCAAGTCTTACCATGTTGTAGCACTTAGCACAGTACTCTCAGCACATGTTTTTTGAATGTTTAATAAGAAAATCAGTTTTGAATGTTTAGTAAGGAGGGAGGGCTCTTTCTGATCCCTACAGAGCAGTATGGATAAAAAGCCTATAATTCAACTTTTGCTATTGGGTTTATTCTTGGAAGAATTCAGTTTTTCCGAAACAATTATGGTATATGATTTGTTGTTATTGTTTTCTTTTTAAGTAAAAATGTAGTTGGGAAAAAAGGAGATGTATGAGAAAAGGAAAATAGAAAATAGTGTAATGGATTAGGAGGGAAAACAAAAAATGTGCAATAGATGTAGTTTCTGGAAAACCATGGTAAGAAAAGCAGTATATAACATAGTGTTAAAAGTATGATCTTTGAAATCAGCAGGGCTTTGGGTCTGATTTTTAACTGCCTTTTGGTGGCTGTATATCCCTTGTACATCTCACTTTCCTCATCTTTAAAATGGGGATAATACTGCCTACCTTTCTTAACATCTAGCATGTAAAGCCCATAGTGGCATGCCTGGCACAGACTGAGTACTCAATAAATTGTAGCTATTATGTTATTTCATTAGAAACATTACCATTGTAAAAGAAATACCAGCAATAGTTTTTGTTTGGGGTTTTTGAAAAGTATTTTTTAAAGAACAAGAAAGAGAAGCAAAGAATGAAAACAAGGAAAAGGCCTGATTTAGTTTTGGAAATTTTATCCTTTAAGCCATACTGGTATTTTCAATTTCTCTGCCCTATGCTACATACACTTCTTTCCTGGTTGCACGTTAGAACTCCGTTCCCTTAGGAGGAATTTGCTTTGGGCATTTTTCTTGGGGCTTTAAAATATTAATACTGTGTAGGGTTTTTTTTTCCTGGTTTCATTTTTTTTTTTAAATTAGATTTCAAAGTGATCCTTTGGGGACTTCAGGGACCCTAGAGATGAGAGATTGAGGCCATCCTGGCCATTAACTGGTTTAGAGGAGGGATTACCATTCTGTGTTAAGGTATAGCAGCGTAACTATACTGTGGGCTTTTTGGATTCACCTCAGTCCTAATTAATAACAACTGCTATTCTGAAGCTGGAGTTTTCAAGCCCTTATCCTTAGATAGTGTTGACCCTGAACTATACAACTGCTATTCTGAAGCTGGAGTTTTCAAGCCCTTATCCTTAGATAGTGTTGACCCTGTATAAGCAGTAATACAATCAGAAGCAAATTACAGCTTTGCTAAAATGATCATATCTAACTCAAGTAAGGAATGACTTTTATGAACTAGAAAGTCATAAAGAAGTAAAATAGGCAGAGAAGTCTCTTAATAGATGCCAATTTCTGCCCTATAACTTATGTTGTTATTTCTAGTTACCATTGTGGAGTTTTTTCCTTTAAAAACAGTAGTCATTTGATGTTAAGTATTAATTATCCTCATTTGTATCATTACGAATGATTTTTTTTACCACATGGCATCCTTATGATAGTTAACTTGAACTCAGGGACCTTTCTTTTCTCAAATTATGTAAAATTCTGTGGGCACATTGTTTGGGCTTCTCTTGTTTTCTGAATTGTACTTTTGCCTACCCTATGATAGAAAGCTAATTTCCAAACTGACGGTTAGATTCTGTAAATCTGTGGTTTGGTCATGTGGCTTGGTCCATTGAATTATGTGTGAAAAAATTATAATCAGTATAGAGCAGTAAACACAAATTAGAGAGTACTGCCTGCTGTGTGTAGCCAGAAGCCAAATACATAATAAAGTTTTCAAAACAACTAGAGCACACTTAATTGCTAACATTTGGATTACTGCAGAGATTAAGGAAATAATGACTAGTAGTAATTCTTAAAATCATTTTTTCTCCCAAGTTTTCATTGATATTTCCTACCCTGTGAAATTTCAGCTCTTTGTTAACTAAAACAAAATATGTTTGCTTATTTAGCCCAGCGGAATCTGAAAGAGTGATTTAAAAACCTAAACATTGGGTAATAAAGACATAGACCACCAATTTTAGGAAGACTGTTTCTTTAAGAAGTACATTTTTAATTTTAAAATTATGCATTTTTGAGTGCAAAGGGGTATTCCAGGAAAGTAGTCCATGTCAGGAGGAGACAAGATATAGGAAAATATAGCAAAAGAGGCTTAAGTTAAACACAGAGAAATTGTTCCCCCAAATTAAAGGACCCAGAAGAGGTAAACCCATTTAGGAATATAATAAAGGCTAGCCAGTGAGCTCAGCTGGTGCTAACACCAAGCTCTAAGGTTTGATCTCTGTACTGGCCAGACGCCAAGGAAAAAAAAAAGAAAAAGAAAAAAAAAAAATAAGCCACTTGTTATCTGGTTTCAGTTAAATTTACATGACTATTAATGAGAAGGGGGGTAGGAGTTGGAGGACGGAGAGGTGGGGGAGGCCACTATGTTGAAATGAAAAAACAAACAAACACCCTACCCATTTTTTCCCTTGGATATTGTCATTGTACTCTGGGACCAGGAAGAAGCTTGTCCAAAATGTAACAGTTTTAGGTGGTTTGGGCTGGGACTTTAAGAGCTCTGAATGAAGTTCCATGTTTGCCACATCATGTATCATCTTGGACAAAGTACTGCCACCTCTATGACACCAGCTCTTGTCTTATCCTAAGGTTATTTTGAGGATCAAATAAGAGAATGTTATGTGGCACTGAGAAAAACCTTCTTATAAAGTACTCTAAAATATTCAGGGCTGCCATGTAATTTTCATTTTTTGAAAAGTGGTGTAATTCAGCCTTTGTGCTATTTCTTTAGCAAATACTAACTTCTTTTATAACAAAACATAAAAAACTGGTTGCAAAATGGAATAGATTAACACTCAGTATGAAGTGCTGCCTGGCTTCTCACTTGAGTTGACTCCCACCAGTGGTGTTCAGTGAACTAGAGTGGCAAGGGGCTGATGGCGTAATTCCTGAAAATAATTCTATAATCCCAGAAAATGAAGTAGCCTTTTCCAGAGGTTGTGTGGTATAAAAGCTCTCTGCTAAACATGATGTATTTTAAATGCCTGAATTCACTATTTCCATCCTATAATTTCTAGAGAATAAAATAACTTTAAAAAAGAAAGTCATGTGATATAATTATCTTTCTCATATTAATATAAAATTTTTAACAAGGAAATTTTTTTGGCATCATGCAGATATTTTGAAAAGCAGTTTGAACTGTCAGAACAAANCCTCTATGACACCAGCTCTTGTCTTATCCTAAGGTTATTTTGAGGATCAAATAAGAGAATGGTATGTGGCACTGAGAAAAACCTTCTTATAAAGTACTCTAAAATATTCAGGGCTGCCGTGTAATTTTCATTTTTTGAAAAGTGGTGTAATTCAGCCTTTGTGCTATTTCTTTAGCAAATACTAACTTCTTTTATAACAAAACATAAAAAACTGGTTGCAAAATGGAATAGATTAACACTCAGTATGAAGTGCTGCCTGGCTTCTCACTTGAGTTGACTCCCACCAGTGGTCTTCAGTGAACTAGAGTGGCAAGGGGCTGATGGCGTAATTCCTGAAAATAATTCTATAATCCCAGAAAATGAAGTAGCCTTTTCCAGAGGTTGTGTGGTATAAAAGCTCTCTGCTAAACGTGATGTATTTTAAATGCCTGAATTCACTATTTCCATCCTATAATTTCTAGAGAATAAAATAACTTTAAAAAAGAAAGTCATGTGATATAATTATCTTTCTCATATTAATATAAAATTTTTAACAAGGAAATTTTTTTGGCATCATGCAGATATTTTGAAAAACAGTTTGAACTGTCAGAACAAACAAAATTACCAATGTTTCTTCATTGTCGAAACTCACATACTGAATTTTTGGGTGAGTTAAAACTAAAATCTCATTTAGAAGTTTAAGAACTTTGCAGAAATCAAGCTATTTGCTAAAAGTTCCTTCTGTTTTTAATTCACAGATATAATGAAAAGAAATAGAGATCGGTGTGTAGGTGGAGTGGTAAGTATAAAATAGTTCTTTATTTTTTAAATTTTTTAAAATAGTTTTTAATATGTGATGCACAAAACCATCTTGGTTATTGAGGTTGGCCTCTAAAGTAATTCAGATGTTAGTAATAAAACTTTACTGTTGAATATATGGGTCAGATATGGTACAAACATAAATCACACATTTCCTTTGTTGAAAATATGAGTACAGAATTCTATTCCTATAAGAAAACCTGTGATTTCCACTGTGCATATTATTTTATCTCTTCCATCAGCCATTCTTTAATGTTCTTCTACTTAAAGTTTGAGAAAAATATAAACTAATTTTAATATATTAAATTATTGTACTATTTGTTTTAGATTTGCCTTCCTAATTTCTTTCCAGCTTTATTCATTTACTATTATCACTCTTATCTAGAGACTTACTCTCCTTTCTGTAATTTGTATTCTGCTGTAAACATTTCTCCCATATGGTCATTTCAATTATTTATTTATTTATTTATTTATTTTGGGCAGCTGGCCAGTATGGGGATCTGAACCCCATTTCAATTATTAACCTTGAGACATTTCCCATAAATACGTGACTCACCACTTAACTCAGGTATCTATAGCAGTGACTTTTTTTTTTTTTGTCCTTTTTGTCTTTTTTACTGACCTGTAANGGTGGGAGCGCCGCCGCACTCCCAAGCGGCGCACTCTCCAGTGTGCCACTGGGCCGGCCCTATAGCAGTGACTTTTAATCTATTTTGTATCATAGACTCCTTTAAGAATCTGCCTTAGAAAAATGCTCAGATACACAAATTTTCATATACAATTTCAGATGAGACTCAGTGGCAGGATCTAGCAAAAAAGCTGTTATCCAGGTATATTAAAACCACAGTTAGACTATGCCAACTAAAGAAAGAGGAAGCAGCACTGTGCACTTATTGTATACCACCTTGCTTTGCCAGTTTTATATATATTCTCTCAAATTTTAGCCTCTGCCTCATGTTTCATAGTACTAGTAATATGTATGCATTCTGCATTGCTGTGGTGTGAATATTACTATGAAATTTTTTTTCTGTAGTTTACTTACTGTCTTTTAGGAACTGTATTTGGGAATTGAGAGAGGCTTTAATTAATAGACTTGGGATTCCTGGTAGCATTTATTATAACATTCAGGTTCTGCCTCTTGGCCCATTTGCTTTTTTTCTAAATAAGAATTAACTTGGGTTGATTCGCTAATGGTTTTAAAAAATAAACAACAGCAATAACAATAATTCCAACCTAAATGTTTGACTTTTATCAAAAAAGAAATTGCCAAATAAAAAGTTAATAACTAATTTTCTGAAATGGTTTATGAGGAGTCACATTTAAAATTATTTTCATATTAACGGAGGCTATGTTTTCTAGTCAGCTGGAAATGCTGAGGGAAAGAATAAACCATTTCAGGGCAGCTGTGTAACACAAATTTCTTCATTGCTGAGAAACATGTTATCCATAGTGTGTTCACACTCTGTGGACTTACTGGTAACATGGCATCACTTGTTAAGTGACATTAATTTTTAAAGGAATGTTGTTGTTATTTGTTGGTTTTGATTCTATAAATTCATCCAAAGTATTAAAAACTATGCCTTAACCCATATGTCTTTGAAGGAGAAAAACAGCACCTCAATCCTTTTTGCCTGCTGAGCCAATATTACTGATTATATAACAATTTATATTTTTAAAGCAACCTTCTCACCTCTTTATAGAGCTTCTTAAAACTTGCCCTTTGAAAGTCATTTCTCGTCTAGGAAAAAGCATCCTCGAACAAAAAAAAATTCAACAATGTTTTCCAATATATTTTAAATGGTGTTACAAAATTTCTAACCTTTTCTCAGGCTTTTGCC
>NW_007726299.1:470797-472721 GCF_000696425.1 Galeopterus variegatus | reverse complement strand
TGTTTTCCAATATATTTTAAATGGTGTTACAAAATTTCTAACCTTTTCTCAGGCTTTTGCCTGAGAATTTGTCTCCCTACTTCTGATCCCTTTGTGGAGGTTCTGCAATGATGCTGGTGCAGAGACATCTACACAGCCACTGTAAAGAGAGAAATTGTAGGCAGCTACTCTTTGCCTCATGTTGTTGGAGAGGATGACAGGTTATAATTGTGAAATCTGACTTGAAAATAAAAACTGTATGGGCTACTGTATTTGAAACCCTGTGTTCCAAAATCCCTTACAAGCAGATATTTTTGCTTAGAAAGTCTTATCAATGTTATTTAGAATTTTAAAGAAAGAGTAATTATTATGTTAATAAAATCAAACCTGTATGTCCCTAGGTGCATTCATTTGACGGTACCAAGGAAGCAGCAGCTGCCTTGATTGATTTGGATCTTTATATAGGGTTTAATGGTTGGTACGTTCTTAGGTTTTTTTTTTATATTAATCAGATTTTTAAAACTGTTTTACAGTGAATTGCTGATAAAGATATTTTTATTAAAGTTTGTGTGTTTTGCATTGATCTTTACCTGAGAATTTCAGTAATTATTTATGCAAGAAATTAACAGTACATTACTATCATAAGTTAAAGCTCAAAAGTTATAGACTACTACCCTGTGTTCTAATAATGGAAAACAATTTTGTGATGAGATCGGCAGGGGGCTTTATCTAGCAATCCAATTTATTCTCAGGTCATTTTATCCCTTTAAAACATATGTGCTCTCAGCATTATATATACATATACACGTGTCATGTCTGACCATGAAAAAAAGGTTTTTCTGTGATAATCATCTTACATACCTCTGTAGGCCAAGAAACCAAGGCTCAAAGAAGTTGAGAAACAGGTGTAAAGTTACTCCAAGTGTGAGAACCTGTGTCCTCTGGCTCCTCACTTGGTGACCTTTCTACCACACTAAACCTCACACACTCAGTACTGTCTGCTAGCACAGCCAGGTCCCTGGGCTTGTTTTCTGTCATATATGTGAGAGCTTCCACCAGTATTTTTTCGTAGAATGTCAATATAGCTTATTAAATAAATTGCAAAATAGTATAAGCTTTGTTTTTCCTCTTCAGTGTTTCAGTCCCTTAAAATTATGACTTTTCTAATTGCATTAATTTTGACTAAAATCTTCTTAGGAAAATAGAATCATGGAATTACTTATTTACTATAGAGTTGAGAGTTTAAATCCCTAGATGCTTCTTTCATATTTAGATTAATGATTTAATATATAAATTAATATGGGAATATGTGCATAGGGATTAAAAAGTCAAGTAATACTAAAAGATTTTATCCCTAAGTCAACTTTTTTAGAAGCAACCACTCTGCTATTTTAGCCATATTTCTAAAAAATATGCGTATGCTATGATCTCAATTTATCCCTTGTCTATTATCATTAATGTATATGTCCATTTTAGTTCTTATATCTCATTCTAACCTCCCCACCTCCATTATTCCCTCCTTATTTCTTTCAATAATAGTTGAGATTTTTGGTTTTATGCATATTCAATATTATGTCTATGTAAATACTGTTGACTGCTGAACCAAATGATATACCATACTTGTGTTTCTTTCCTTGTATCACTTTTTGTTTTCCTGGAGTAACTTTCCTCATGTTTTTATTTACTTGGCTTTCTTCAAAACTTGAATCCCTCTCACACTTTTCCACATCTGTAAAATTTAGCCTTTATCTGTGTTTCCCATGAGGAAACATATCTAGATCTGATAGTTACATTAGTTCCAGATCCTTCCATCTATTTCACTTTGGACTAGTGTCTCTTCTGTGATAGAACTCCTATTTTTAGATTCCATGTATTCCTTTTGTATCTCATCCCATTTGCATTTGCTTTGTCTCTGTGTGTTTACCTTTTTTTTTTTTTTTTTTTT
>NW_007726299.1:465081-470035 GCF_000696425.1 Galeopterus variegatus | reverse complement strand
TTAGAAACCATTTTAACTGAGGATTTTAATTTACACTGTCCCAAGAATAGTTTCCAATGTTTATGATAAGTTGATTCCTATTCTGAATCCCTTCCTTTCTCTGACTTTTCTTTCCGTGTGGAAGGTTTTAGTTCCTTATCTCTGGTATTATGAAATTTCACAAAGATGTGTTTTGGTGGTTTTTTTGGTCATTCATTGTACTTTTCTTATTGGTCCCTTCCAGATGGAGGGTCATCTTTGTCAGTCCTGAGCAATTTTTTTGATTTTTTTTTTTTTCTTTCACTGGACATCTTATACTGATAACTAATATTTTTATCTGTTTATTCTACGATTTCCATCTCTGTTTTTCCCCTTTCCAAAACAAGTGCTTTATTTTACAACCTTTTTTAAGAAATTTACTTCAGACTTTGTTTTCAATCTCTGAAAGCTCTTATTTTTTCATACCATAATCTTGTTTGACAGATGCATTATCTTCTCATCTCTCTAAAGATATTAACTATAAAGTTAGTTCCTGTTTGCCGTATTGCTTTTATTTCCTCTCAGTTCCTTTCTCCTCTTCATTTTGGTTTCTGTCACGTGGAGGCTTTCTTCAAATGTCAGGCAGTCTTTCACTGTCATTAAAAAAAAAAAAAACTGTTTGGAAGCTCTGTGGGAGCAGTTCATCAACTGGCAGGCTCAGATGGCCAGCTGACTTTTTCACTAGGGATTCCCAAATGTCAGTTTGTAGAGACCTGGGTTGGTTCAGTTTCTCTAGAATGGGATCCTCTTATCCCTGCTGGAAAAGTCGAGTGGGGATTTATAAATGTGCCTGACAGTGTTCTGAGCAGGGTGGGGTTAGAGAGGATTCACTGTTCAGAAAGCAGTCTCCGTCTCCATTTTCAGTCCCGGGCCTCACCCCTGCAGTCCTCTGTGCTTGTCTTCCAGCCCAGTCTCTCTAATTTAGGTTCCCTGGAGACTGTACAATCCCCTCTCTCTGCACCAAGTCCAGGGTAAATAATCTGGGAGCCCCACCTTTTCTTTACCCAGACTTTTCAAACAGTAACCATTTCAGTCCTCCACCTTGTCCCAGCTTTCTAGGTTCTAGCTCTTTGAACTTTCTTGTGTGAATTGGTTTGTGTTCAGTATCTTTCTCTGCAGGCACATAAGCATTTAAGTCACTTAAGGACTTAAGCACAGGTCATTTATCATTTCTCCATCCACTTTCTATATGTTGTGATTAGGGGTAATGTATTTCTCCTAGTGTCATCAAAAAATGTTTCTTTCTGGGCCGGCCCGGTGGCGCACTGCTACAGTGCGCCACTTGGGAGCACGGTGGCTTCTCCCGCCGAGGGTTCGGATCCCACATACAGACCGGTTCCCGNGGCCTGTACAGGAATCCGAACCCGGGACTTTAGTTTTACTAGCACCATGCTCTCCCAACTGAGCTAACCAACCAGCCCAGGTATTCTTTTTGTTTTGGTGGAACACATTCTCTAATAGCTTTCTGAGAAAGCTTACATGGCAAGTAAATTATTTCAGATTTTGCATGTTTGAAATGAATTTATTCTACTCTTCCTCTTAAAAGTGTACCTGGACAGTTGAGAGAGGAAGGGGAAACACTTTCAGTTGGTCGTTTCTCTGGGCATAAAATTCTAGATTAGAAACCATTTTAACTGAGGATTTTAATTTACACTGTCCCAAGAATAGTTTCCAATGTTGATGATAAGTTGATTCCTATTCTGAATCCCTTCCTTTCTCTGACTTAACTTTTCTTTCCGTGTGGAAGGTTTTAGTTCCTTATCTCTGGTATTATGAAATTTCACAAANCCGGACACGAAAAAAGACAAAAAGGAAAAAGGAAAAAAAAAAAATGTTTCTTTCTCTCCTTGTTATTTTGGGATGATTTTCAAGAAAAGGAGGTAGAAGGCCTTTATTTCACCAGCTTAAAACCATAAATCTTAGATGTTTCTAAATGATCTTGAGTTTGTAAAGATGTGGCTTTAAGCTAATCACAAGATTTTTTTTTCTCCTACATTAATATTAGCTTCAGAATTAAAGGTTTAGTCATTTATTTAATAAAAGTCAATATATTCTTACTCGGAAATTCAACTCATAGTCTTAATCTGAGTTTATGAGGTATGTTAATTTAATCTATAATATCTATGACATAAAATCATTGATATCTAAAGATTAAATTAGAACTTCCTCTCCCAAGAAAACGGGAAGATGTGTTTCAAACTTGACTGCAGAATCATGCAGTTGCTAATCATTAAATGGAAAACCATATTAACTAGAAATACTGGCTTTGATTAAAAGTATTTCTTTTAGTAGTACATATTTATCTGTATTTAGATAAATTTTTACAAGTGTGGAATACATGTAGAAAAATACTAAGTCAACCAGACATGATTTAGTGAGATCAAAAATATGCAGATAATCTGATAATTTGGTGAAAAGTTTTAAATTTAGTATCCATACCAAGCAAATCAATATATTTTAGAAGACATCCATATTGACCAAGTACTAACCAGGGTGAAAATAAGATTTTTGTTTTTCCTAGAGAGCACTAATAAAAAAGGCTGGTACTTATGGCAAACTAGTGATATGTTTCCCTCCCACGCCTCCTAAAATCCTAAATAAACTAAAATAAAATTTTACATATTAAAAAAGGAAAGAACCTGTAAGACAAAGAAAAAAGGCCAGAGTTTTGCTAATTAAAGGAATGTTCTGTATATTTCTGGAAGATGGGTGAAACTTGAAGAGAAAGCTTCAGAAGGGACCTCAGAAGAGATGGGAGCAAGTCTAGCAGACAAAATAAATCCCAGAGAGAATTCGGGTTTAGAATTTGTGAAAAATAGAGCCAAAAATACGATGATTAATTGAAGGCCTATATGGGGAAAAGACATCACTGCCTATAACCCACTCCTGTGCACAGAGGATAAGCAGCAGGAACACCCCGAGGGGTGGGGGGGTGGGGGGGCGGTGAGGGGTCTCTTATGGGAACTGAACAACCTGTACAGTGAGGGCCAAGGCTTGAAATGCTTATGTCAGTCCCCAGAGGAAAGCATTTAAAGAAGCATCAGCCTAACAATTAGCTCCCTATACTCTAACATTTAAATGAAGTTTAAGTCGACATGCTAAGTCCTAGACTATCCCACAAGGAGTTTCCAGTAAGGATCCCCACTCAGAGAAATGAAGTGGCAGTAAAACAGCCCTACTTTAACAAAGTAAAGGAAACCCAAAACTGGCAACCTCCTTAAGTATAAGTGGATGTACAGACAAATGAGGTGAACTATAGCATGAAAGAAAAAGGTTAAGACAAATAGAAAAATTAACCCCAGTGGAAACATACTTAGGGAAAAGAACCTTAAAAGAGACCCAAATAGTGATTTTTGAGATGTTATATCCATGAAATATAAACAGAATACTAAAGGAAAAAGAGTATAAAAGATTAAAAGCCCCTTAAAGATTAAAAATGAATGTCAGTGTTAATAGCACCATTGAAGGAAGCTAGGGAATCAATACATTAAACAGAAAGATACATTTTGTTTTTTCCTATACAAAGTACCACTGGGTAACCAAATAGTGGATATAAGGAATTTTCTCTTTATAAAAGTATTCTAGCTAATAATGAAGGACTGATGAAAATTATGGTATCAACATTTTGCAACTCCAGGTGAACTAGGCATTGGGCATCCATGTCTGCCTTATACCAAAAAAATACAACCAGATTATTATATCCTCTAGTATTTTTGTTTGTTTTAAATTTTGGTGGCTGACCGGTACAGGGATCAAACCCTGGACCTGGGTGTTATCAGCACCACACTCTAACCAATGGATCTAACTGGCCAGACCAGTTATTATATGCCTCTAAATGGAAGATCATACCACCACCTATGAAATAGCCTTACAAAAAAAAAAAAATTTCAACCTGAATCATCAAGTCTGTAGATGGTACTCTAGATCTCGTATGAGACATACAGAGGACAGAGAAATCTAGCAGAGATGAAAGCAGCAAAATAAGACTGGGACACTCTTCAGGGCAAACGACTTGGTTTCTTCACCAAATAAATTGTAAGGGGAAAAAGATGCAGGAGAACTTAATAGATTAAGAGATTTAGAAGACAATGAATGACCAAGTGCAATGTGTGGTCCTCATCTGGGTCCTAATTCACATAAACTTAAAAAAAAGAATGTATGACATTGTGACAATTGGAAATTTGAATAGTGGATATTTTATGATTAAAGATTTGGGTTTTTCTTAGACATAATAATGGTATTGTGGTTACATTTTTAAAAAAGAATCCTTATGCTTGGAGATGTACAGTGAAGCATTTCCTAAATTAAATGCTGAAATGCTGAAGTTACAGAACATTTAGAATTTCCTTCAAGATAATATAGGAGAGGGTAGGCGTAAATGGATGGACAGGATTGGCTATGGGTTGATGATTGCTGGGGCTGGGTAATGAGTATATACGTGAATTGTATATTATTCTAGTTGTATATATATTTGAAATTCTCCATAATAAAGGCTGAAAGCTATAACAAATGCTGAAATTAAAAATTCAACATAACGTAAGGACGAATTCAGGATGTTCTTCAGTAGGTGAGTGGATCCAGACATATCCAGCACTAAAAAGAAATGAGCTATCAAGCTATGAAAAGACATGGAGAGAATTTAAATGCATTACTAAGTGAAAGACACCAATCTGAAAAGACCACATACTGTATAATTCCAGCTATATGACATTTTAGAAAAGGCAAAACTGTGACTACAGTAAAAAGACCAGTGGTTGCCAGAGGTGGTGGGGAGGGAGGAATGAATATGTAAAACACAAGATTTTTAGGGCAGTGAAACTGTTCTGTATGACACTAGATTGATAAATATATGTCATTATAAATGTGTCCAAACCCATAGAATGTACCACCAAGAGTAAATCCTAATGTAAACCATGAATTTTGGGTGATGTGTCCA
>NW_007726299.1:462339-464778 GCF_000696425.1 Galeopterus variegatus | reverse complement strand
ATCCAGACATATCCAGCACTAAAAAGAAATGAGCTATCAAGCTATGAAAAGACATGGAGAGAATTTAAATGCATTACTAAGTGAAAGACACCAATCTGAAAAGACTACATACTGTATAATTCCAGCTATATGACATTTTAGAAAAGGCAAAACTGTGACTACAGTAAAAAGACCAGTGGTTGCCAGAGGTGGTGGGGAGGGAGGAATGAATATGTAAAACACAAGATTTTTAGGGCAGTGAAACTGTTCTGTATGACACTAGATTGGTAAATATATGTCATTATAAATGTGTCCAAACCCATAGAATGTACCACCAAGAGTAAATCCTAATGTAAACCATGAATTTTGGGTGATGTGTCCATGTAGATTCATCTGTTTTAACAAATGGACTACTGTGATGTGGGATTTGAAAGTTGGGGGGTGGAGTTCATCCTTCCTACCAAGAAACCATGGCGAGGGTGCAGATGTACAATTCTATTAAAGGACAGTGAAGAATTGGAAGCAGTAATCCAATCTGTCTCAGAGGCTTAAAAAGTTAGGAAGTGAAAGTTAACAGCCTCATTCATGAGCCTCTCTAAGTTATGTTAAGTACTCAGAGAAGCAAATGAATTTTTTAAAAAAGTTAAATTTTACTTAGACTGATACAGATAGCTATTGGAGAATCAACTGATAAGCATGAAAAATCATATCCCCTAAAGGCAGATCTGGTTGAAACAGATCTTGATCAGGATTCTGTGAAGGACAGGAATGTGCGAATATTTTCCTTTTGTGGGTGGGGGTTGGGAGCTGGCCAGTATGGGGATCCAAACCCTTGACTCTGGTGTTATCAGCACCATGCTCTAACCAACTGAGCTAACCGGCCAGCCTAGAACATGCAAATAGTTTCTAAAGAATATTGAAAATAAAATTTGTTATGGGTAGACAAGTTTATGATATGAAAAAAAGTTATTCTTCATTAAATGCTAACTTTTAAAATAAATAATTTACATCTTTTTTAAAGCTCACTGAAAACTGAGGCTAATTTGGAAGTTTTGAAGTCAATACCAAGTGAAAAATTAATGATTGAGACTGGTAAGTTTGTTTTCAGAACTTTTTCATATTAAACCATACAAAAAAATTTTTGACTTCAAGTTTACTGTTAAAGTGAACAATTATTACTTTAAAACAGCATTCTAAACCTCAAGTTATACTTTTCAGAATATCTTTGAGGTTTTTATCAATTGATGGAAAAATATAGTCATGCGCCACCTAACGACGTTTCAGTTGAGACCCCGCACATTTGACGATGGTCCCATAAGACTACACTGGCTATACCACATAGCTATAGTAATAAGCTATAACATCTAGGTTTGTGTAAGTACACTTTGTGGTGTTCGAACAACAAAATCACCTGACGGCGTATTTCTCAGAATTTATCCCCCATCCCTGAAGCAAGGCATGCCTCTATGCAAGTAATTTTTTTCAACTTCAGAAGTTTGGCTAAGACAAAACACTTAAAAAATGGAATGTTAGAATATGTGATAAAGAGGTTGTAGTTAACGAATGCTTAAACAAGGCATCTTGACTAAGCACTCGGGATTTTAAAATTTATTCAGAATTTATTTTTCACAATGTCTTTATAATGGCTTAATTCTATGGCACTTTTAAATAATGTGCAAAAATTTAAATCAAATTGGTTTAGTATAAGAATCTATAGCCTCTTAAAATAAAACAAGGTTAAAAGCTAAAACTTTTGCTGAACCCTGTAACTCAAGGCTCTCTCCCTATACTGTGGACCTTAGGAAGGTAAAAACAGCCTTTAATGAGAAATCAGGTTTATTTCTTTGGTCAGTCATGAAAACTAAATGATTTTATTAAAATACCATGTCTACAAAATGTGTAAGCTATTATAGTATCTTATTAAAGAAATAGTTAATATTTAAAGTCACTTTCACATTCAGTAAAGGCAATAAATTTGTTTAACTTAAATGTTTCCATGTTACAATTGTATTTCTTTTAGGTGTAGGTCTTTTTTTTGAAGCATGCCACACACCAACAGTAACTTTAGCAGGAAAAAATAAATAAAAGTGAGTCTTAGAAAGTATTTAAGATACAATTCAAGATTTTATCTTGTGCTTTCTTAGAAATGTTTTTGTTGCATTAATTTTGCCATTTTGGAAGCTGAATCATGATTTATAATTTAAAGGTTATATATTAGTTTGATAATGTTAATTAAAAAGTTTTTTTTAAAGGTAACTCCCTTAAGAGACACTTCTCTTTGCTTAATTCTAGATGCACCTTGGTGTGCAGTCAAAAGTACACATGCTGGATCAAAATATATAAAAACTTTATTTCCTACCAAAAAGAAGTGGGAAAACGGACACTGTTTAAAAGATAGAAATGAACCCTGCCATATAATGTAAGTATTTTGCTCTCCTGGTCTTCAAAATCATTAGTCAA
>NW_007726299.1:452286-461601 GCF_000696425.1 Galeopterus variegatus | reverse complement strand
AATGAACCCTGCCATATAATGTAAGTATTTTGCTCTCCTGGTCTTCAAAATCATTAGTCAATCACCAAATGCCACTTATAAAATGAATTCAAAGGACAGAAATTAAGTTTTATGAAATCCAAATGAAGTTCTGGTCAAACACCACCATTTTAATGCAGTGATTTTTAGGAATTTGCACCCATCTCAGTTCCTCTTTTCATATCCTCTCAACCCGAAGTGATTTTATTGCAACAGTGAGAAATTCATTCTGGTCATGTATTATTTTGTAGGAAGAGGAAAAGATTTTAAAGCTATCCATATAATCACCTCACCTGGTTTAAGTTACATGCAACTTCCCTACTGCTGTTTATAAAAAGGAAGCCTTAGCAGACCTTTTTGTTAAAAAATCTGCATTTTAAATGTTTGACAACCTGAATAAATTTAAGAAATAACAAATTTCTTTAAGCCTTGGAACAAATGGACAAGTAACAGGATTTCCTTTTTCCCAACCAAAAAAATGGGGCAGAACTTTAGAGAATTTTATTGCTTAAAAAAAGCAGTAATTAAGAATCATTTTGATTATAATGTATAGCACATGTGAAAAGAGCTATTACCCATCAAAGAGCTATAAAGAATATTATAACAGGAAAAGTTGGTTATATCAATAATCCAATTTCTTTTGTTTACACAAACAGGTCATTTTAATCTAGGCTATATCAGTCAGTAGTATGGTTTACCAGTTCAGACAATTGGGCATATTTATAACATATTCATAAAAAGTAATGGATTTGTTACTTTTAGATTGTAATAATTCCTTCCATATGCACCATCGTTTTTTAGTATTTTTAAACAAGCAAAGAATATTAGATAAGCAGATCTAAAATACAGCAGGCAGGGCTGGCCCGGTGGCGCACTGCTACAGTGCACCACTTGGGAGCGCGGCGGCGCCCCCACCGAGGGTTCGGATCCCACATACAGACCGGTTCCCGCTCACTGGCTGAGCGAGGTGCGGATGCAACGCTGAGGGTTGTGATCCCGTTGCCGGTCCCAGTCCGGTACAGGCGCGACACTAAGGGTTGCGATCCGTTGCCGGACACGAAAAAAGACAAAAAGGAAAAAATAAAATAAAATAAAATACAGCAGGCAGAAAACTGAAGAACTGCTCCATACAAATACATTTGAAAGGTCCTCTTCCTTTATTAACATGCTAGTGCTGTCCAAGACTTTAAAACTGCTTTAAAACCTGTATTGTGAGGAATATATTTCAATTCTGGTTAGTAAAGAATCAGTTGTAATTTTTATGAAATGTAGGTAACTGCAAATTCAGTCAGGAGACAATATTTCTAAATAATTCTTCAGAGATCTAAAAGGACACTAGAGATAAGAAGCTGGTATTTTGCCAACTGCCAGCTTAGAGGAAGTGGTTGCCAAAAGTGTATCCGAGTCAGTTTTCTACATTGCCTTAATCTTATGTAAAATTATAGATGCTGACTTTAGCTATATATTTGCAAGACAAAATTTCAAGGTGTTTTTAAACACAGACTGTTAAAGAACCATGAAGGCTTGAGTATCAACTGTAACCATGAATAAATACCTCTTCTTCAATTAGCTTGGGAAAATTTGCAAGCTGGAAATTTTTAAACCACATTTCAAAAATACACGACTCTAATCTAATGCTAATTACTAATTAGCAAGTTAATTCCTACATACAAAGTTTTTATCAACCTCCATTCTGTTAAGTTTTACATTGTAGCAAGTTAATTCCTACATACAAAGTTTTTATCAATAATTATTTGTATAGAGGTCTTTCCTCTCCTTTAGATATATAAATTCCTTGTAACAGACATTTTGGAGCTTCTGCCATATGTCAGGAAAGGTACAAGTTACCAAGCCTGCACAGAAGAATCAAGACTGATGAGGGCATCATCCATCCATCAGATAGGCAATTGTGAGTTAGACAAAAGACCTCTGACCTCCTGGAGCAAATAAGCAGATATATAGTCGAAGACAGTAGTGCTACTCAAGAGACATTTCAGTTGTTTACTGAGCATGACTGGGAGTTAGGCCAGATTCAAACACCTTGAGCAAAGGGAGACTGCAGAAGGGCTTGGCTGATGCAGGGGAACGATGAGTTTATTTAGTGTGGCACAAGGTAGGATGCATGGGGTAAGTCTGGGAAGGCACAGTGAGGCCAGATTGTGAGGGCTATTGTATGTCAACTTTAGATTTTATCAGAACCCAAAGGATTTTAAGCAGAAGAGTGGCAATTTTTTTTTAAAGCTGTAACTAATATCAGTGGAAGGAGATGGGGTGGCAGGAATCATATGGATCTTGCAACACTTTAAAAACCTGTGCCTAGAATAAAAGTACCACATTAAACAAAAACCATTCTATTCCCAGGGACACTAAACTTCATATTCTCTTTAGAGTAACTGCAGCTTTAGGGCATTGATGATACACAGAAATAGTTTGGGTGCAAAAGAGTTGTTCAAAGATTACAATAAACCATATTATGAAACTTACTAAAATAAAATGTCCTGCTAAGCTCTAATGGACTTCTCATAAGCAGTTTCTCAATATGAATAAAGTGATTTTGCTATACAATATAATCTTAGTAAAGCTGTGTGAAACCAGCAACGCAAAGAGAAAAATTCTGTAGTTTAGCAAGAAAACTGGATTTTTACTTCTTAAGTGTTAATAGATTTGCTTTTAGCTAGTTTTGACTCTCAGATGAAAGTTTAGTATAATCTGTTCATTTAGTATGTATATTAAGGCTTTTGTGTCACTATTACAGATAATAAAAATAATCCCAGTTAATCCTAAATCTCCACCTCTAACTCCTTTAGAAAGTATTCACATTTAAGGTACCCATTAAGGGAACAAAAAGCTTAAGCAAAGAATATTTTAACGTTTACTTTTGACTTTAGAACTTTCTATTCACGTGTAAAACTATCCTACCTATATATAATATTGCTAGGAAACACTACTAATTATCATTCTAGGCAGAGAAACTGTAAGATGGATAAGTGGGTTATTCTCTCCCTTGCAGGGGAATAAGTACAAGAATAAAAAGTCCCCCTACCTCCATAACAATGGATTATTCCAAGTAACTTCATTTGCTGTCATTGTACTTAGTGACCATGTAGCCATTTCTTGCTGTCTCTATAGGACTAGTTCTCTAATCAGTGGCTTTCAAACTTTAGGTGCTGTTCCCCCAAAAGGACTTCCATTGTGACTCATTACACATATACATACATAAATAAAACCAAACCAAAACTGGAATGGTATTTACCCTTACTATGTGCAATGTACCTTTCCTCTTAATTTTTTAAATACTCATCATGACCCACTAATTAATGTGTTACAACTACAGTTTTAAAGGACTCTTCATTTCCACTGGGGTAATTCCATGATTGTGGTTCACATAATGTAGAAGGCTGATTTTACAATTTACTTGAACCTAGTTCTTGGCTCTAGTTACATGAAAACAGCCCCAGAAATTTATCTCTGATTACTAGTAAAAAGTTAAATTTTTCTATTAATATTGATGAAAAGTTTAACTGTTAAGACGAATACACACTTGGAAATATAACCATCCATTTTTGTTTCTGTTTTAGTCAAATACTGGAGATAATGTCAGCAGTAAGAGATGAGGATCCACTGGAATTAGCCAATACACTATATAACAACACCATTAAAATATTTTTTCCTGATATGTAATTGGTATGTGTCTTCCATTTTCCATCATGTATGTAAAATTTCATGGTAATACTTACTGAAAGTTTCAATAAAGAAATCGCTCGAAGTTGTCTAAAGAGATGATACAAGGTTTGAATCTTTTAAGAATTCAATAGAAGCAGTGTGGCTTGCTGTAAAGGAATTTGTTCTGCCACTATTCTGTAATACTGAAATTTTGAGAATGTTTTAAATATTTTTAAATAAAAATCTTTTCTGCCATGTTAAAAAAAGAGAGAGATTATATATTTATATATATATATATCACCACATACCATCCCCTCGTTTTTATCCATAAAATCAGATCAGGGTTTTTTATATCATTTAATGCTTCAGTTTAAAACAATGAAAACACCCATTTTACTTTGTAATCTCTTCAAAAGTTTGAAAGGACAATTTTATGACAACACTGCGAACACAGAATGTGTAACAAATATACTGATTTTACATAAAAATTAAACAATTAGCACAGTCTGGTTTATATCAAAGTTTAGTTGACATAAGCCTGTTTCTCAACTCTCACACAGTCTCTCAGTGTGACTTTTGAACCCAGTTCAACTACAATGCTACTTAAATTCCAAAAAAGTTTCTCAACTGCTTCTGGCAGGCTAATTTTTCCTTCGTGTTAAAATACTCTAATGTATAGCCTTTATGCTCTAGTGCAATTTATTTTATTTCCTTGACTTTAATGTGGTTTCTGATTTTCATTTTCATTCTCCCACCCATTTTAAAGAAAAACTAGAGTCTAAAGTTAAACACATCATATAATTTCACTGAGGAATCTTTGGCACAGTTGACACACTGTATGATTATTACATCTATTAAAAAGCTATTTGTTCAGATTTTGTCATAAAAACGTGAAAACATTTTATTCTATGTACAATAATGTACACAAATTTAAATAGGTCACCAAAGAGACCAGAAGTAATTAAAGAGGTATATTTACAGTAGCACATCACAGTAAACGGAAAACCATTCACAGATTCAACATTGATACTGCTTTTGTGCTTGGTTACACACTGATGTGAAGCACATTACTCCATTTTGGATGAACTGAATTTTAAACAAATACCTCAATGATTAGTAAGTGCTATTTTAATCAGAATCATCATTAAATTCTTCAGCTGCTGTGCCTCTGTGCTGAATCACTCCATTTCTTTCCCTTTGAACATCATCATCACAATCTGTACTGTCCTCTTCGTTCAATTCCCTGTCAGATTCAGCAGCAGCTTCTCCTATAGCTTCCTCTGGATTTTCATTGGGTGCAATGAATCCATTGTTGTTAGATATATTTGAATTATCCTTGATATCATCTTCATTGTATACTTTTTGATGGCACATGGGACAAGTATCTTGAATGTACAGCCACTTCCGAAGGCAAAGTGCATGGAAATAATGATTACATGGTGTAATACGAGCAGATGTTGTAAACTCATGGTAGCAGATTGCACATACATCATCTATTTCTTGTAAGTGGCTCCCTTTTATTTCAGGAAGTGAATTAATTTTCTTAACAGCAGTCCTACGATTCATGAATGTCTTCCAGCCATTTTTTGCTTGTAAGTAGATGTTAAAGTATGCATGTAGGCACATCATTAAAGCCCGAATTTTACTTCCTGACTCAAACATCATAGTATAAGCTCCATTTCCAAACATTACCACTCCAAATATAAATTCAATAATATTGCCTGTTGAACGAACGTAGTAGACATAATCATCAAGCTTTTCCCAGAGGACATTATAGTAGCCATCAATCATGAATAAGGTATAAACAGTTAGAGAAACAATTACTTTTAAGCAGAGTTCTACACAAAAGGCCGTAACTGCAAACAACCATGTATTTAGTGCATAGTGATGCCAAAGAACATAACTGAGTAAAACAGGAAGAATAAACAGGCAAGCAGAGACAAACAGCACAGGGAAATGTCTACGAAAAGAGGACACATGAGAGGCACTAAGAGACATTAATACAGGGTCTGTCATTCCATGGATGAAATGCAGGACTGCAGTTAATAAAAGGCACATGTTTCTACTTAAGCGAATAAGTCTCTCTTCTGGACTTAGCCCACTTAAACCAGTCTGAAGAGCCAAAATAAAAAATAAAACAGGTGCTACAAAGCCAAGCCTCCTGTCATCTTCTTCAGTTGATCCAATAAAGGCCAATATTCCAAGCCCCAAATAATGGGCTATTGAGGAAATTACAGCACTCATGCCCAGTACAGTTAGTGTAGAATCACATCCACTAATTATAAGATTGCGAATGAGGTCCCAGAAATCATCCCAAGAAATAAAGAAGGAATCCGTTTCATTTGCCATTCTTAAAATGTATATTAACACTGTAGCCTGAGCTGTAATTCTTGTTAACCAAAAGACTCGCAGTATATCTGGGAAACGAATTCTCTTCCATGTGTCCTCCATCAATAACTGTAATCCATAAATTCGATACATGTGCCTCACTAAAAGATAAACATACCGTGTGGAATAATAAAACCACTTAAGTTTCACTGCCAAGACAAGCACTGTATTTAATGTGAGAATCAAGGAAGAAGTAAAAACTAAAGTCTCTCTGATGTGTAATGGTAGCTCTGTGATTAAGCCTATCACAGGAACCAAGAGATCCAAAATAATTAATTGTGAATAGATGGAATGAATCTGGAGTAGTGTAATGTACCCAATTCCAAATGTTAGCTGTAGAACGATGAGTGCCATCCATAGTGAGGGCCCTTTCCGAGGAAGCAGCTCAATTCCAAAAGCTGATGTGTTGTAAGCACCATAGAAGTCAATGTGCAAAGAAGCATAATAATTCACCAACACTGAAGTTGCAGCTAACAGAAAGGCTGAGCTGTACATGTAAAACTTGAAAAGTGATCGCTGTGACAAGATCAGAACAATACTGGATACAAACATACCTAAAAAAAAAAAAGAGAGAAAAGAAAAGGTCATTTGGATGAAATATTTTAAAGAATGTTTTCCCATTAATAGTTATGACATTCTTCCTTCCTTAAAGGAAATAAGAATATTTTCAAAGTTATGAATATTAAGCCTCAAGACAATTCAGAATTAAAGGTCAATAAAGGTTTTGTAAAGTCAAAGTTCAAGACGACAGACCACACATTAGATTATTTTAAAAATCTCATCCCTTGGGCTGGCCCCATGGCGCACTTGGGAGAGCGCAGCGCTGGGAGCGCAGGGGCGCTGCCACCGCAGGTTTGGATCCTATATAGGGATGGCTGGTGCGCTCACTGGCTGAGTGCGGTGCGGGCAACACCAAGCCAAGGGTTGCGATCCCCTTACTGGTCACAAAAAAGGACAAAAAAAAAAAAAAGTACATAAAAATCTCATCCCTTATTATCTAATTTCCAAAGTAATTCAAGTGACACTATACAGTATGTGCAGGCACCAAATTAGTAAATTATCTTCAAGACAAATTTGTAGTGATACATACATTTTCACAAGCTTTAGAGCTCAAAAGAAACATGTCCTTTATAATTTCATAGTCGTTAAAAATATTTAGGCCGGCCCGGTGGCGCACTGCTACAGTGCGCCGCTTGGGAGCATGGCGACGCTCCCGCCGAGGGTTCGGATCCCACATACAGACTGGCCGCTCACTGGCTTAGCGAGGTACGGGCGCAACACCGAGGGTTGCGATCCCGTTGCCGGTCCCGGTCCGGTACGGGTGCGACACTGAGGGTTGCGATCCGTTGCCAGTCACGAAAAAAAACAAAAAGGAAAAAAAAAAATTAAAATAATCCCAAACATTAAGAATTAAAAATAACCAAAATGGAAAATATTTGTTCCTATTAAGTCTTAGAATTCTGTTTTTTTAAAGAATTCTTTAGGAAATCAAGTTTAAGTTTTATACTTCCACCTAATTCCTCCTTTTACTCAAAGTGTAAACTCGTGCCAGCTATTTTTCCTGCTCAATTTTTTTTTTTTTGTGCTTGGCCTGTACTGGGATCCAAACCCATGACCTTGCTGTTTGTAAGGCTGCACTCTAACCACCTGAGCTAACTGGCCAGCCTCCTGCTCCTCAAATTTGAGCATTCTCCAAGTTCCCTTTTTCCTGTACATTACTGAATCTATTTATTCAAATAGTCAACCCTTTTTATTGTCCTTCAAATTACAGAAACATTAAAAAAACCAAAACATTGTTTAAACAATGGTAATAAATCCACCCCTCCTCCACTCCATATCTAACCAATGTAAACAGTCTGACTATGTGCATCTGACACCATCTTTATTTGTGCTCTGACAGAAACACATATAGTTTAAGTGAGATTACAATAAACACATTATTATCCAAGGTTTCAACTACGGGAATGACATCCAAATATTCTCCTAGTTACACTCCTACATTGCAACTGCAAAACTCAAAAGTTCTAAAATGTAACTCTCCTTAAGCCAGAACCACCTTTTCCTTGACTAAATTTCTAATTTTAGTCAAAGGTACCATTATTAATCTTTTAATGGTACTCTTGCCCCACACCCTTAAACTTTGCCAATTAGTTGCCAAATTCTACTAACACCTTTTTTATCTGCCTTTTCTAAGTGACACCAACAAATTACTGTCTCTAAAAACTCATCTTGTCCAAACCCATCTACAAGCTATCACCAAATTGCCTTTCTTCATAACTCTGCTCAAAATACGTCAGCAGCTCTGAAATTACCATCAATTAAAATCTACGCTCCTTGTCCTGGCATTCAAGGAGCCAATCTGCTTTAGAGTAATATTCCCAACACATACACACCAATGCTGCAGACCTCTGTTTTCTAAACACATCCCTAGTTGCCTCCTTAGCACTGCAGGCAGCACATCAGTCGCATAATCTAAACACATCCCTTTCTCTGCCATAATTACAGCTGTGTTTACATTCTTCTGTTTGGAATGATGACTCCACCAACCTCCCAAATCCCTGACTGTTCAAATCCTACCCACTTTCTTTGATAGTAACTGTTCCTTCAGCATATGTACAGACCTTAGTGAAACAACTAACATTCATATACCACCTGATATTGTAGTTTGTACTTAGTAGGTATCATCTGCCCTATTATATAATGCGTCCTTATAGCAAGCAAGGATCCTACCTTGTACATCTATGGATCCCACGGTATTTTGTATAAAATAAGTACAATTAGTATTCATTGAAGAAATAAATGTTTGTCACATCTGGAGTATGTTATTAAAGGCAACTACAAAACGCAGCCTGCTTAAAAAATGAAACCTATGAAAAGGTGAGAGACAAAGCTAAGAAATCATAGCTTGGAATACAGAAAAAATTACAAACTCCAAATTAAACACCCATCTATCCACCTTATTTCAGCATGTAATCAATAAAGATATTGCATATTACAGTGGAGGCATTTCACAACCCACTGCATGTAAAGTTCCTTTAAGTGATGACTTTGCCCATAGACTTAAAATTTATCCTGTGCTAAAGTGTCAGGTCATTTGTGAAAAGGAAAACAAAAGGACACAATCAACTGAAAGACAGATAACCTTTTGAACAAGACCCACTTCATTTCCCAAGAAATAGGCCACTAATAATCTCCCAAAGAGTTGTGAGCTGGGAATAGGTCCTTTCAATAGAAAACACATTTTTT
>NW_007726299.1:450079-451567 GCF_000696425.1 Galeopterus variegatus | reverse complement strand
TTTTTTGAGGACTAGAAACTTTTTCCATGGAAGGTAACAAAAGGAAATGGAATTAACTCAGCCTACTATATTCCATATGTAATCTTATATTTTCTCTACGTGGAAAAACAAAAGTATTTTTCCTGAAACAAAACTTAACCTTCTCAATTGAGTCAAAACGAAACCAACATAACTTCAGTTCTATTTTATGCCACTTAAAAGGGAGAAAGTCAAATGAGAACAGTAAATTATTTTTGTCAACTTGCTATTCACGAAGTCGTTATTTTTCCTAAAGCTTATTTTTTACATACAAATGAAGGAATGATGGGGTTTTAGAAATACATCTGGAGAAAATGTGCCACTTTGCTTTATGCAAATATACCAAAGAAAACAAGAGGAAGGGATATGATAGACAAATAATGTAGTGAAACTACAGCCTCAAAGTTTGGATATATTCTAGCAAGTAATAATCTGATACTACTCTTTACTGATCAAAATCACATCCCCGAGATGTAATAATAAGTAAACATTTCAAGAACAGTATATACTTGTTTTAATTCCTATTCAAAGTTTTTAGGTACATGGAGTTCTTACATTTTTCATTTATACTCATGTTCTTATATATGATGTGTGAGAAGAATCAGTTCTCATTCTACAGGGTGGAAAAAAAGCCAACTTTCCAAGCATTATGTCTCTAAAGCAAGATTCCCTCTCATGTCCTTTAGGGAGTTGTTAATAATATCAAAGTTGTGTTGCATTTTCACAACTTTAGACATGAAGCTCTTTTTGGTATATTCACCCTGTAAGTCTAAGGAAATAAAGCCCAAAGAGAAGAGTTTCTCATTAGGATTTATGAGTGACCTGCATGAGTAAAGCTATAAGTGCTGCTTTATAAAGAAAAACACGTTAGAACACTGAAGAACAGAATCAACTGAAATCACAACTTAGCGATTAGTCCAATTCTCCAGTCATTAGAGAGTTTCACTGAAGTTCTCAAAGTAGGAAAAGAGGCAGGTATCAAAATCAATTCAAGAGCTTTGAAACTATACATGAACACAATTCAGGAAAGAGTTCAGGGCCTTTTCAATTTGGATTACCAAAAACAAGCAAATAAAAACAAACAAGGAAAGAAACCCCACCATGCATGTTACACAATAGTGTTTAACTTTTTATGTGTAAAGTCCATTCATACCCTTAACCTCTTGTAGAAACTTATAACTAAAAATTAGAAGGAATTAAGACATAACATTTACAACTCACCAAGTATCTTAAACACCTTTAAAACAATCTAATGCAACCTGTGAAAAAAAATTTCAAAACCCGAAAGAAAAAAGAGAAACACAGAAATAAATATTACCACCTTACTTCCAAGGAAA
The DNA here is from genome assembly GCF_000696425.1 of Galeopterus variegatus. Classification (NCBI taxonomy): domain Eukaryota; kingdom Metazoa; phylum Chordata; class Mammalia; order Dermoptera; family Cynocephalidae; genus Galeopterus; species Galeopterus variegatus. Next base: position 450,212 of record NW_007726299.1, on the reverse strand, counting down.
TTCTAGGCAGTGAAGTTTAGGACAAAGTAAACTGTTGAAATGTTAATCGGTTGGTATACTTGATAAATAAATTATAACAGGAAAATTTTCTATCATACTCCCATTTTTGGTAAAAAAAAAAAAAAACCAAAAA
>NW_007726299.1:446678-449655 GCF_000696425.1 Galeopterus variegatus | reverse complement strand
TTTACAACTCACCAAGTATCTTAAACACCTTTAAAACAATCTAATGCAACCTGTGAAAAAAAATTTCAAAACCCGAAAGAAAAAAGAGAAACACAGAAATAAATATTACCACCTTACTTCCAAGGAAATTCTAGGCAGTGAAGTTTAGGACAAAGTAAACTGTTGAAATGTTAATCGGTTGGTATACTTGATAAATAAATTATAACAGGAAAATTTTCTATCATACTCCCATTTTTGGTAAAAAAAAAAAAAAACCAAAAACTGGAATTCTAAGTATTTTATTAAGATAAAACTAAAATTTTGTTTTTGAACTAAAATTATAACAAGTATGTTTTATTAAAAATATGTGAACATGAATTTTTTAAAAAGTCAAACCCTATACGGAGGTATTAAACAGAAATAGCCAAGTTTTTCTAGTCTCTGTCTTCCCCATCTGTGATACTGTGAAAAGATAACACTGTTTTTGGTCTTCATCTCAGTTTTCTGACACGTAGCTACCAAATTCCCTAGAATCTCCTGAGTGATAGGGTGTCTTTTGTGCATTAATGAGATGACTGGTGGCTGGGGGCCCCTATATACCCTCAGGATGGGGGCTGGCCTCCAGGAGAACAAACCAGATGATTGGAGGATTGGAACTTTCAGTCCCACTTCGGGAGAGGAAAGAGAGACAGATGTTAAGTTGATAAACCAATAGCCAATGATTTAATCAATCATGTCTCCAAAACGAAGCTTCCAAAAAACCCCAAAAGGACTGAGTAGTAAGAGCTTCCAGATAGCTGAACATGTGGAGGTTCCCGGAGGGTGGTGCACATGGAGAGGGCATGGAAGCTCTACACATCTTCTCCCATACCGTGCCCTACGCATCTCTTCCATCTGTTTGTGCACCTGTATCCTTTGTAATATCCTGTGTATTAAATGGGTAAATGTAAATAAAGTATTTCCCTGAGTTCTGTTAGCCACTCTAGCAAATTAATCTAACCCAAGGAAGGGGTTATAGGAACCTCTAATTTATAGCCAGTCAGTCAGAAGCACAGGTCACACACAATCTGTGCCTGCAACTGGCATCTGAAGTGGAGGGCAATCTTGTGAGACTGAGCCCTCAACCTGTGGGATCTGAAGCTATCTCCAAGTAGAGACTGTCAGAATTGAACTGAATTAGAGCACACCCAACTGGTGTCCGCTGGAGAATCCACTGCAGAATTGTGTTACTGGTGGGGAGAAATACCTACACACGTTTTGGTGACCAGAGGTGAAGTATTCTGGGCTGACAGTGTAAGAATAGGAAAAAAAACCACTGTTTTTTTCTATATTCTTACACCATCTTAGTGACACCTATGTAGAACTATTTTAAGTTTTCTTGCTCATCCTGACAAACTATTTAAACATGCATTCATACATAAATACACACATTCCTTTTTTGCTTTTTACCCAAACGGGATCTCACTATAATAGCATTTTTTTCGTTTTATTTAAAATTTGTATTTCTGTTTACTTATGAAAGAGAGCATCTTTGCATTTTTATTGACCACTCAGGTTTCTTCTATGAACTGCCAGTTTATTTTCTGCCCATTTATCTATGGAGTTGTCTTTTTTCCTTATTGGGTTTTGGACACTTAAAAAATATTCTTAATACAAATTCTTTGTCAGCAATGCAAAATCTTCTCCAGGTTTACAGCTGGTCTTTTCACTTTTTTGATACTTTCTTCTGATTAAGAGGTTTTTAATTTTAATATCATTCAATTTATCAATCTTTTTTTGTGTGTGTGGCAGCTGGCCAGTATAGGGATCAAACCCTATCAATCTTTATTTTATACATTTGCTTTTATGTATTTTGAAAGAATTTTCCCCTTACTTTAGGATTGAAAAAAATGTTCCATATTTTCTTCTAAAAGTTGAAAGTTCTGCCTTTCACATTTAGGTATTAATTCACTTAAAACTGGCTGTTTAGATATTAACAAGGTAGAGATACAGTATAATCTTTTTCCATATGAATAACTAAATGACCACTAATTGAATAGTCCATATTTACCTCCATGTACTTCAATTATACCTACATATATTGGTGGTCTGTTTCTGTGTTACACTACATATTCCATACTACTGGTCTACTTGTCTATCCCAGGGGACATATGGCGATATCTAGAGATAGTTATGGCTGTCACAACTGGAGTGGAGGTGGGGGGGTTGCTACTGGCATTTAATGCGTAGAAGACAGGGAAGCTGCTAAAAATCCTATAGGGCTGGCCCATGGCTCACTCGGTAGAGTGCGGTGCTGATAAAAATCCTATAATGCACAGGAAGCTCCCCTCCCCTAACAAAGAATTCCTGTCCAAAATCTCAACAGTGATACTGTTGAGAAACCCCAATCTACCCCTATGCCAGTCATAATTACTTCTGCTTCACTTTTTTTTTTTTTTTTACTTCACAGGTTTTCTCAGATCTTTCTACAGCACCAAAAATAACTATCTCATTCTTTTCAAGAAGCTTATTGTATGTCTAGACCTAATACAGTATGATTAACAGATTCCCATCTAATATACATTTAGATTCAGTTTGTTGTCCTTTCTAAAAATTCTGTAATGAATATCTTTGCCCATAGTCTTTGTACAAGTACAATTATATCTCTAGGCCAAATCCCTAGAACTGGAAGTGTGAGTCAAAAGGTATAAGGTAAATGTCAGTTGAAAGCACCAAACCGTTTTACAAAAAAGTTACAGTCTACCAAAATTGTATAAATTTACCTATTTCAAATTTAGGGCCAGCCCGTGGCTCACTTGGGAGAGCGCGGTGCTGATAACACCAAGGCTACGGATTCGGATCCCTATATAGGGATGGCTGGTTTGCTCACTTGGGAGAGCGTAGTGCTGACAACACCAAGTCAAGGGTTACGATCCCCTTACCAGTAATCTTTTAAGGAAAAAAAAACAAATAGGTAAATTTTCAAATTTTATTTCAAATAGGTAAATTAATCAAACTT
>NW_007726299.1:445352-446189 GCF_000696425.1 Galeopterus variegatus | reverse complement strand
CTCACTTGGGAGAGCGTGGTGCTGACAACACCAAGTCAAGGGTTACGATCCCCTTACCAGTAATCTTTTAAGAAAAAAAAAACAAATAGGTAAATTTTCAAATTTTATTTCAAATAGGTAAATTAATCAAACTTTGAACTCTTCACCAATGTGAGAAGTAAAATTTTGTTTTGAGTGCATTTCTTTAATTATAAATGAGGCTAAGTACTTTTGCTTATTGACTATCTGCATTTCATTTATTGTGAACTGCTTGTTCTAGGCCCATTTTTCTATGGGAATTTTTTTTTTTTTTTTTAACACCAACCCAAGGGTTGAGATACCCTTACCAGTCATCTTTAAAAAAGAAAAAAAAAAAAAGTCCTTTCACACCTCAATGAATTACCACCATATGCTTAATACTATTAAACTCCTATGCTTGCATTTTCTGTCTTGGGTGTAAATTGGCTAATTCAGCATTACGCTGCTCTGCGTTGAGTTTCACTTAGCATTTAACACCTCCTAAGAAATAGCTTTACGTTCTTAAATATTGTATATATTGTCATGTAATTTTATTTGGCTCTCAAAAATGAGTTGCTTATTTTCTGACCTGTTAAAACCTCAAATTAGTGTGATACCATATGAAAGTACAGTGGTAGCACCTTTTTGTAGGCAGAGGAGAATAAACACTGCAAACACTACACATAAAATTGGTAATGCTTTTTACTTAGTATGTAAAAATGGAAATCTATTTCTAATTTTAAAGAAAAACGTGAGGTGGACAAGTATTGAGACTTATACTCAGTAGCAATGTAGTAATGAGAAGTTTACAACTATAAGAAAATGAACAAGACAGAGGGC
>NW_007726299.1:441786-443958 GCF_000696425.1 Galeopterus variegatus | reverse complement strand
GGTACGGGGGCAACACTGAGGGTTGCGATCCGTTGCCAGACACGGAAAAAGACAAAAAAGATAAAAAAAAATAATAATAATAATAATAAAAAGCTATCAAGCTATCAAGGGTTCAGTCCCCTATACTCGGCAGCCCACCGCCTCCCCCCCCACAAAAACCTACCAGACTTACTAAACAGCTAACACTTAGCCCCAAGTGCTGTTTTAAGCGCTTACATCCTAACTCATTTATTGTCCTTAACACCCTATGATACAGATGCCATCACTGTCCATCCTTAAAAGGATAAAGGTAAGAAAACCAAGAGAATTAAGTAACTCTCCTGAAGTCACGTTCATTAAATTGTGAAATGTAAACTTCCGTGATTTATCATAAAAAGCATATAGAGTACAAGGAAAACATCAGATTACTTTGTTCAATGTTCTTAAACTACAAATGATTTAATTAAGGAAAATACTCTTTTTCCTTAACACTGCCTAGCCTGAAGCTCAACAGAGTACTGAAGTAAAGCACCAGGTCCCAAAGGGGTTCTCACAGAATCATGCAAGAATGTTCAAGGCAGTGGCTACACTATTCCTTCAGTGAATATGCAGAAAACTCTTAAACAGCCCCCTTTTTGCCACAAATAAATGGTGGTAGTATATTTTTGCGCAAGTAGGAATGTCTGTAATCAAGTAGCCCGTGGGTTACAGAGAAGCCTTGTGCTAAAGAACATCACATTCACATCTTTAAGTTTTAAGATCTAGCATACGATCATTACTACACCTTTCTGTATCTGGACTATGGCTGTACGAGGAGGAAAGTGAACCATACTTAATGTCAAAAGGTTTTTAAGCCCAGGCTCTGGCAACCACTTACTGGCTGTGTACCCAGAGTATAACACTTAACCCCTATGACCCTCAGTTTCTTCATTTGTAAAGTGAGAATAACACCATCCACCTCTGAGGAATGTCTGAAGTTAGGTTATATAATACCAGTGAAAATGTCTTGCCAAAGTAAAGTCTCAGACAAATGTAAAATTTTGTTATTTACTGCTAAGAACAAAATTCAGCCTTTATTGACTCTTGTAGGAATCAAGCAACAAATGGCTTGTTAAGGATCTCGCCATCAGCCTGCCCTCAGCAACAGTTCAAAAGCACTAGCCTACTAAAGACTGATCACGAGAATTACCTCATCAAAATTTGCCAACTTGCAATTACTTACAAAAATTCTTTTACGCATAAATGCTTCTCACTCTGGTGATGTAAGTGAAGATGGAGATGCGGAGTGAAATATACATTTAACACTCCATATGCAACAAAGACTGATTTTCATTAGTCTCTTGCCAATGTCTCATCCAACATCTTTCTAGTCAAGATTTTATACGTATTTTCAATACATTCTCACTTACTCATGGAAAATTTTAGGACTCGTTAAGGGTATCGGCTGGGATTTTTGGTAAAGGCTTCAAGGTCTGACATTCGAAACCGTGTCTCCTTCACTTGGATGTCATTTATCGCAGACACTTCCCGAACCTGTGGACCCGTGGGTGCAATACCAGTAACAACATACGAGCACTTTGCATTTCGGAAAGAGGGAAACTGAGGCCCACACCATGGCACAAGCACAAGGTCACACACGGCGTGACTGGGACAAGCAGAGCTGCTGTTTTTCCAAGGCTGTCGCATAGGACGCGGTAAGCCAGTACTCATTCCCCAAGACAAACAGTAGGCGAAGAGCCGCTTGCTCACACATCCGTGCTCGCTCCCCGCCTCGCCAGATGCAAGACTGAGGAGGGGGCCAACTCGCTGGAAGGGCCACTCCGCTGTCAACCGAGACAAGTATCCTCTCCTTCCCCTCTCCCACCCCGCAAAGACGCCCCTCCAGGGGATGAGACTGGTTCCCCCACACACACACGACCCGCGGTCTGCGTGCGCCTGCCCCCTCCCCGGTGCAGTCCCGGGACACTCGCCACCCGCCCCCCTTACCGAGGAGCCGGAGGAAGATCTGGAGCACGATGCAGAGCGGGCTCTGGGTGGGATCATAGTAGGAGTTGAAGATGGCGTCGATGATGTAGAGGCAGGGCACCCGGAGCGCTACTTCCAGCGCCGCCCAGACCTGCTGACGGGCCATCCGCACCTGCTGCTGAGGGGGCCCAACTGCCGCCATGAGCCGCTGCCACACCGGGGCTGGGC
>NW_007726299.1:421616-441196 GCF_000696425.1 Galeopterus variegatus | reverse complement strand
GCCCCGCCGCCCGCTCGCGTCTCTAGAGCTGGAGCAGGCGGCGGAGGCGGAGGCGGCCGCGGCTCCCCGGGAGGTCTCTGGGCGTCGGTGTTTCCGGCTGGCTACGGCCTGGCTCCTCCTCCGTCCACCGCCTCCCCCGCCCGCGGAGCCACCATCTTGGCCTCGCCCGCCCGCCTCTGCCGTGGCTGCTATTACGAGGCCCCCAGGCTGCGCCCGCGTTCACGCGAGACCGCGCAACCCGCGCCGCCGCCTGCGTCATAAGCCGGTCCTGGGGACGCTCCCCGCGACGTCATCACGCACGGCTCAGCAAACAATGCAAAACGTTGCCATGGTTTGCGCCCACCCCCGCGCCCCCGTGGCCTTCGCGGTTTTGGCACCGCCCCGGGGCGTACGTGCTCTGCGCCAGCCGCGCCCTGCGGCCTCCCGGCTGCAGGCCTCAGCGTGCGGCGTCGGCTTAGGGAGCGTTGATGTGTTTTGTTAGAGCCCTTCAGCGTCCCCCAGTCGTAGTCTCCAGTTGCTTGGGAGGAGAAGAGCCAGAGTATGGCGTCCTCTAGGCCTCTCCGTTCCGGGGAAATGACCTGCGAGGCCGCCCGGCGTCGTGGCGGAGGCTTCGCTGCCTGCGTTTACGGAGCCGCCGCCGTCCGGGGCACGGGGTTAGGGGTGGTAGGCGCTGCCAGGAAAAACGTCCCTCATCGCTTTGCACATCACGTTTCCTACCTTCTACCCAGAGGGACAGAACTAAGACCCTTCACCGGCCACAGTTTACTAGCGTTAAGGGAGGCTGTGACTTCAGGGCAAGAACCCAGGCCGTTCTCATTTCTCTTCGTCTTTGGGGTAAGCACACCGGGACAGCCCCGTCCCTCCTCAAGGCACATGAGACAATTATTTTCTTATGCGCTCTTGTCTGTCAATGTGATTGATACGGTCTGGCTGCCCTTATCTCTCTGTTCCTTCACCAGCAAACGCGAGTGTCAGTTAGGTCGGAGCTTACATTATAGGCCCAGCTATCTTAGAAAAAGGAGGACGAAATAGGAAACAAGCCTGGCTCACGTGGGCTCTTGGTACATAGTACATTGTGTAATCCAGCTAACTTCAGGGCCCTATGCGGGTGGTTGTCCTCTGTCAGTTAGGATCCCCCAGAGAGGAGGAGGAGGGTTGTGAGTCAAATGATCAAACCCCGGCGAAACCGCCTTCTCTGGGTGGAGGTGTGTGTGGTAGAAAGATCGAACCCCCGCCAAAGTTCTTATTGCAGTCTCTTGTTTTTAAACTTCTGCTGTTATCCCCCGCTAATGACTGCCATCTGTCTTTCTAGTGCTTATTATGCTAGGTACTGTGTTAAGGGTATTACATTTTACTTGAATTTTTGCATCGGTCTTTGCTTTTGCCTTATTTTGGTAAATATTACTATTCCTGTTTTATAGAGGAAGAAACAGGCTTAGATAAGTTCCAAGATCACAACGGCAGTAGGTAAGTTAGTGAGCGGCTAGTATATCCAAAGCCAAAATCAGGGTTTGAACCCAGGGCCACTTAAAGCTCAAAACGTCTGCCATCTTTGATTTCTTCTTTTCACCACAGTCGGTTCTGCAATCAAATTGTATCCATTCTGTCTTCACGGTTTCTTGTACCAGTCTCATTTCTGTTGTCACTGTCATCATCCTAACTCAAGATCTTACTGTAGTTTGCCTGGTTCATTGCAATATCCTCATTACGATCCTTTCCTCATCTGGTCTGTTTGTTTACTACTGCCAGGTAAACTTTCCTAAACTGCACATCTGGGGAATAACCTTGTGGTTATGACAAAATTCCCAAAGGAATGCAAACTTGGTCAGGTGAGAGGACTATGAAAACAGAGTACTTCAAAGATGTAAATTAGCTACTCAGCCCATCTGTTTTGATTGCAATTTAAAGCAAAAAGAGAGGAGCCATTATGGGAAAAAGGGTCCGCAAAGACTAAGCTAAAATAGGAGTGAGTTAGAGAAGACAAGAGTTGAGTACCATTATATTATGATCATGCAAAATGGAGAATAAAATAGTCCATGGCCATTCCTCTTAATTTTTATTTAAAAAGATAAATGTAGAATTAAAAGGTTTTTTTTAATGAACAAATGCTTCAGTCCTTGATTATTAATGTTTTAACTGTTTCTAATAATGTACAAATTTTATTAGTATAAGAGTTGCTAACTCAAATTAAATCCAATCTTAGACCAAGAACTTTCTGGAATGGTGCATTGTCATTCTTATCTTACATAGTTCTTCAAGCGAGTGTCTTTAAACTCTAGGCTTCACTGCTTTCCCCATCTATAGAACGAAAGTTTGAATAAGATCCTGGCAAGTGTATTAAAATACTGCTTTAAAACTAAATTTATATTAATGAGGTAATTTAAAGAATGCTTAGGAGTTTTAAGATAAAAGATAATCTTTCAAAGAAAAGCTGCAATTCACTGAATCTAATCTTTGCTTGGTTTCTACATTGATTTGAATGTTGTACAACTTGTGTACATTTATGTTGAGTCTTGTGGAGGATATTGACATTAATGAGATAAAAATAAAACACATGTATTTCACAGGGCCAAAGCCTATTAGCATAGAAGGACCAAAGTCCTTAGTTTAGGCTGTAGGGTAGAGGACCAAAGTCCTTATTCTAGCCTGTGGTGTAGAAGGACCAAAGTCCTTAGTCTAAGCCAAAGCCCAATTCTTTAGGAAAACACATAGAAATGCTAAGATTAGGAAAGACCAGAAAACTTTCACAGGACTAAAGCCTTTGATGTAGATCCTCCCAAGTGGCCATAATTGTGAGCTGAAGGAGGGACATTGGTAAAGAGTTATAGATATGATATGGGAACCTGACCACCTGCCTGTGCCACTTACTTGTTTAGAAGAAATAGAGGCCCTGCCTGTCATCAATTCCAGAGAGATGGATTGACTTGGTGGGTCTAACAAAATCCGGTTCATCATGAGCAACTCTGGTTACATGGCCTCTTGGATGTTTCATGAGGTGCTCAGTTCCTACCGAAGCCCATTAGCATGCATGAGCTGTTTTTTGGGATATGTAGTTCTCTGCTGGAGGTGGCCTGGCCTTACTGTAGAACACTAGGGGGTCTACATTGGAGCTTGCCATAAACTTCTATGGTGTCTTTTCTTTTTTTGTATTTTAAAGATGACCAGTAAGGGGATCTTAACCCTTGACTTGGTGTTGTCAGCATCATGCTCTCCCAAGTGAGCCAACCGGCCATCCGAACCTGTGGCTTTGGTGTTATCAGCACCACATTCTCCCAAGTGAACCATGGGCTGGCCCCATGGCTTCTTTTCTTATCACACATATTCTAGTACCATAGAATCTCCTGGGTAGAATGGCCCATGCAAGAAGACTAATTACACTGCAGCCTAGACCTGCTAGAGAGACTTTACATGCTCTGGATCCCACTGAAAACTGGCAGCCCTCTATGTTACACGATTTATGAGTCAGAGCAGTATTTCCAACTTCTGAATTCCCATAAAGAGGCCTAAGATTTTGGTGTGTTTCCTTGGTGTTGGAATAATTTTGGTGAAATGAGTGGGTGAGATGCAATAAGTTGTTCTTTACTGTGCAGGAGATATGTTGATGTATTAGTCCTTTTTGTGTTGCTCTAACAGAATACCTGCAACTGGGTGATCTATAAAGAAAAATGACATTTATTGCTTACAGTTCCTGAGGCTGGGAAGTCCAAACCCATCTGGTGGTGGCAACAGTGACCCAGGGGCCTCACACTGCAAGATGGTGGAAGCAGAAAGAGAGCAAGACAGACTCTCCTCTTCTTTTAAAGTCCTCAGAACCACGCCTCTGACCACCGTTTTTAATCCATTCACTAGAACATGGCCCCACGATCCAATCACCTCTTCAAGGCTCCACCTTTCAATTACCATAATAGGGTTTCCCACCCTCTTAACAGTCACAGTGGGGGCTGTTTCTAATACATAAAACTTGGACACAATTCAAGCTTCAGGGAGTTTGGGGGGGGGGGACATAATTCAATCCACCACATTTGGCATTCAGGCAGATCATTTGGCCCTAAAAGTTTCAGTGATGGGTCTTATTCAGGATTATTTCCCATCCTCTGGTATAGAATATGCCAGCTACTGATTTATCTGACCCAATTAGCACAATGTCATCAATGTGGTAGGCCAATGACAATTTTGTGGGATGTTCCTATGGTCTAGATCTCTTTAGACTATATTATGATAGAGGGTGGGAGAGTCATCATAACCTAGGGCAAGACTATAAATACGTAGTGTTGTCTGTCCTGTATGAATGCAAACTGCTTCTGGTCCATCATCCTCAGGACCCAGTTCCATATGTACTCTCATACCCTCATAGCTCCTGTCGGTACATATTGGCTAAGTCCTGCATGTCCTTTGGCATATAGGCCCATTTGAAATTGTTTAAAGTAGACACAGAATGAGAGGAAAGAGCTGCAGAACATCTGCTTCATCATTGTGCTGTTTATTTTTCATAAGTTTTGTTACCTTTGACTTTTGAAATTATGTATACATAAAGCTTTGATTAAAAAATAAAACTCAGTTACTGAAAATAGAGAAACTAGGACAGTCTGTCTTCTCTTCTGTATCTATTTACCTACTTAATGTTTGTGTGTGTGTGTGATATGCTGTACCAAAATTCAGTTTTGGCTTCATATTCATTTAATATTTTCTGTTTAGCTTTGACTCAACCTTGACTTTTAAAAATCCAGAGACAAGGGCCAGCCCATAGCTCACTTGGGAGAGTGCGGTGCTGATAACACCAAGGCCATGGGTTCGGATCCTATATAGGGATGGCCGGTTAGCTCACTTGGTAGAGTGTGGTGCTGACAACACCAAGTCAAGGGTTAAGATCCCCTTACTGGTCATCTTTAAAAAAAAAAATATCCAGAGACAAATATCTGCTTAGACTATTTCTGGCCTTTCTGAAATTGTATATGATCAATAATCCAGTAATCTTGCAGATTATTATGTTTAATCAGAAAAAAAATCATTGTATTTACTCTTAATATTTTAATATTTATAATACAGGGAAGCATTTTTTTTTTTTTTTTAAAAAGATGACCGGTAAGGGGATCTCAAGCCGTGGCCTTGGTGTTATCAGCACCGTACTCTCCAGAGTGAGCCACAGGCTGGCCCTATAGGGAAGCATTCTAAACATAGTTCTGGCAAGAAATTCTTATGTACTTTATATGTTAAAATTTTGTGTCAACTGAAGTATATATGTATGAAAGTACGTCAAAAAGTTCATGGAAAAATACAATTAAAAGATAGTATGAATCTTTCCATGAACTTTTTGAAGTACCCTCCTATAGAAATACTAGAATGAATTTATTCAGTATTGATTATGAAAGCTAGTAAATCTATGTACAAAACAATTATAAACTTCTAAATAGTTTTAAAAAAAAACTGGACAAAATACATGAAGCAGTGGCCCTCAGGCATTGCGTGTAGGCAGTGAAGGACAGTTGTCCATGAGAGATGGAAAGCAAAGTGAGCCATATAATTGCCCCAACTTCCTGCATGGGCAGGAGGAACCCAGGTGTAGCCCAGCAGACTCCCTGAAGTAAGGAGATGGAACTGGGAGTCCTGGGCGGTCACGGAAGCTAGAGTTCACAAGGCAGAATACTAGGGAGGAGAGAGCTACACAGAGAGAGAACTCCAGACATCTGCTGACCATTCCAGTAGAGTATTCAGTTAAGTAACGATCAGTACATGCATGAGAGGAAATTATCAAAGGCCAGAAAAAGAGCCAACAGAAAGGATTAGAGGAAACAATACTCAGAGCTCACACAGAGTAATGAATGATTCCTGTTCTCACCAGCAAGAGTGAAAAACCTCAATTCATAAGGCATCAGTTAGAGTTCTAAGAAAGGTCTTCCTTCGATAGTGGGAAAAAACAGTCTTTGACTAAATGCTCTGATACTGCCTAATAAAGCTTAAAAGCAAGACCCAAAAGGATCAAACTGTGTCCAAGTAACTTAACCACATTCCAGAACAATGCTGAGAATGTTTCTAGGGAGTTGAAAATAACTACAAGCTAAAATTCACAATGGCTGATATCCAATCAAAACTTACCAGGTATGCAAATTAACAGAGAAATACAACCCATAATGAAGAGAAAAATAAAACATTCTATCAAAACCAACCCAGAAATTACACAGATAATGGGATTAGTAGACAATGACAAAACTGTTATTTTAACTATATTCCATATTTCAAGAAACCAGAGGATTCTTAAGTAAGTGATGCTGAAAATTTTTTTTAAAGAAACCAGAGGAAAGATTGAAGGTGTTAGAGACAAAGAATATATTTAAAAACCTGTGTCAAACTTCTATAGATGAAAACTCCAATGTCTGAGGTGAAAAATACATTGGATGGGATTAATGGCAGTTTAGACATTGCAGAAGAAAAGATTAGTGAACTTGAAGGCATAGCAACAGAAACTCTCTGAAAGGAAACAAACAAATAAACACACACACACACACACAACAATCAAAATGAATAGAGCATCAGCAGAGGGTAGGGCTACTTTAAGCAACCAAATATACTTTTATGTGTAAGGTCTTTTTTTTTTTTTTTTTTTTAAAGATGACCGGTAAGGGGATCTTAACCCTTGACTTGGTGTTGTCAGCACCACGCTCACCCAGTGAGCTAACCGGCCATCCCTATATGGGATCCGAACCCATGGCCTTGGTGTTATCAGCACCACACTCTCCCGAATGAGCCACAGGCCAGCCCCTTATGTGTAAAGTCTTGAAGGAAAAGGTTGGGAGCAAAAAATTATTTTAAGAAACAATGGCCAAAGATTTTTCCAAACTTGATGAAAGCTATAAACCTGGGAACTCCAAGCACAAAAAAACATGAAGAAAATTACATCAGTGCACAACATAATTGAATTGCTCAGCATCAGTGATATAGTGATAAAGAAAATCTTAAAGGCACCAGAAGGGGAAAAAAAGACACACCAAGTACAGCGGAACAATGACAAAGATGACGGCACATTTTTCACTGGGATCAATGCAAGCTAGAGAACAGTGGAGCAAACATTTTTAAAGTACTGAAAAACTTGTCAAGCTAGCAATCTTAGCAAAAATGTCTTTCAAAAACGAGAAAATATTAGGGCCAGCCTGTGGCTCACTTGGGAGAGTGTAGTTCTGATAACACGGAGGCCACAGGTTCGGATCCCTATATAGGGATGGCTGGTTTGCTCACTTGGGAGAGGGTGGTGCTGACAACACCAAGTCAAGGGTTAAGATCCCCTTACCAGTCATCTTAAAAAAAAAAAAAAGTTATAGCTAATAAGACAAAAAGATAAAATGGTATAACCTTAAAAAATACAATCCAGGGCCGGCCTGTGGCTCACTCAGTATAACACCAAGGCCATGGGTTCGGATCCCATATAGGGATGACCGGTTTGCTCACTGCCTGAGCGTGGTGCTGACAACACCAAGTCAAGGGTTAAGATCCCCTTACCGGTCATCTTTAAAAAAAAAAAAAAAAACAATCCAAAAGAAATGGGGTAGAGGGGAGGAGAGAAGGAATAGGGAACAAAGAACATATGAGGTAAACATAAACAACCCAATTTAAAAACAGAGGCTGCCTGACTGGATTAAAAAAAAAAAAAAACCAAGACCCAACTAAGTGCTCCATACAAGAAACACAATTTAAATATAAGACACAAAGGCATAAAAATAAAAGGATGGAATAGATATACCATGCTAGCACTAATCCAAAGAAAGCTAGAGTGACTTAATATCAGGCAAATTAAATTTTGAGCAAAAGTATTACCAGGGGATAAAGAGGGTCATTTCATAATGATAAAGGGGTCAGTTCATCAAAAAGATATGACACTAATCACTAACCATATAGCTTCAAAATACATAAGGGAAAAACTGATAGAACTGCAAGCACAAATAGAGAAATTCATAACTATAGTTAAGAGATTTCAATACCCCCCCCCCCAAGTAGAGGATCAGTAAGGGTACTGAAGACTTGAACAACATTATCTATCAACTTGACCTGATTAACATTTGTAAAACACTCTACCCAATAACAGCAGAATACCATAATAGACCATATTCTGGGATATAAAACAAATGTAACAGGATGAAAGACATACAAAGTATGTTCTCTGACCACGATGGAACTAAAAAGAGCAAATGAAGTCCAAAGAAAGCAGAAAAAATATCAGAGCAGATATAAAAAAAAAATAGAAATACAATAGAAGAAATCAGTAAAACGTATTAGCTAGTTCTTTGAGAAGATCAGTGAGTCTGATAAACCTGTTGCCAGGTTAATCAGGAAAAGGGGGAGGGGCAAAAATTATTAATGTCAGTAATGACAGCGGTGATAACAGATTCTACAGTTATTAAGAGAGAACATTATGAACCACTTTATATCAATATATTTCAGAAATCAGATGAAACATAAATTCCTTGAAAGACACAACTACTAAAGCTCATTCAAGAACTAGATACCCTGAATAATCTTTTATCTTTTTTAAAAATTGAATTAGTAATTACAAATTTTCCCACAAAGAAAAATCCTGGCCCAGATGGCTTCACTGGGAATTCAATCAAACATTAAGAAGTAACAACAATTCTATATAAACCTTTTCCAGAAAATGGAAGAAGGTATACATCCCACCGAGTCAACTCATACTAAGAGCCAGCATTTCTCCCGTGAACGTAAACATAAAATTTCTTGACTATGAACTACGTGTACCTGGCTAAATCCTTGTAACAGTTCCATGTCACCACTGTTTGAAATGAGGGTGGATAGATTAGGGGAAAAGAATGTTAGGGGTTTTTGTATGTGTTGAGAATATATTTTGGAATGTTTTAGAACACTAGCATTTTGGCAAAATGAATTTATAAGACCCCACGTATTTAACCATGTCACATTTTTGCTTGGACCCTTCAATGATCTCCCATTGCCATTGCAATAATGTTCTTAATATAGCCTACACTGCCCCCTGCACGGTCTGACCACCACTTAACTCTGCAGCCTGATTAACACTCCTTCACCCCCTACTCTTTCTCCTCCATCCACGCTGGCTGTTTTAGCCCCTCAAACTCCTCCGCAGCGCACTTGCACACACACTGTCCTCACAGCCTGGAAACCTGTCCTGATTTGGTCACTCATCCTTCAGCTCTCCGCTCAGTATTCATGTTCTTGGAAAAGCCTTCCCTGACCTTCCTGACAAGGTCAACCCGTCATGGGTTCCTATTGCACCAAGAACCTCTACTCCCAGCATTTACTAGAATGTGAGTTGTCATATGAAACATTATACATGTTATATTTAAATGTTATATGAAATGTGACTATTTGATTAATGCCTATCCCCTTCAGTTGTTATGTGAAATGTTATATTTAAATTTTATGTGAAATGTGATTGATTAATGCATATCCCCCTCATTAGAGTATAAGGTCCACGGAGTCTGGGATTGGTTCCGGTTTTGTTTGCTATTTTATTCCCAGTGCTTACCACAGTGTCTGGCACATTCCTGGGGCTCAAAAGCATTTGGAAAGGGAGAAAAGAAGAGAGCGAAGGGAAAAGAGAGGGAAAAGAATACAGACAGACCTTGGAGTCATGGATAAAGCAGTTCAGAACTGAGGAGAGGTTTTATTTCCATAGCATCTTCACTAGATAGCAGCATTAACAATAGTGGACACACTGAAAAAGTACGTTGATTTTCAAAATGCCCTGTTTTGGGTAGTGAGATCTCTGATCATTCCCACTCTGCTACTGTTTCTATTTATTCACTTCTATCATATATGTCTTACTAATCTGGCTAACCCACTATTTAGAATATCAGGTAGAAATATTTCTTTCCTGTAAGTAAAAAAAAAAAATCCGCACAATAACTTAAATAGGTTTGTGAGTGGTGGGGATGGTGGAGATTTACAGGTTTTGTGTTTTTAATGTGACAGGAAGTTCAGAGATAGGCATTTCAGGACTGGTGAAGCTGATTAAAAATTTCCATAAGAAACCAGAGTCCTACAACCCTGCTCTGCCAGTCTTAGCTTGCCTGGAAGAAATGTCTGCTGCATCTCCAGGGTAAGAGACCCAAAGCCCTCTCTGGGGACCTCTGCCTACATCTCCTTGCCAGAACTGGTTCACATAGCCATTAAAGCTGAAAGGGAGGCTGGGAAATTGAGTACATTTGACACCTTCCCTTTTTGAACAAAAAGGGGGATTGGGATGGGTACTGAGAGTCAAGCTCAGTATCTCCCACAGTGAGCGAATCCACTTTGGGCCCCAGTGAAAAAGCTTCTGGGAAGGACACAATGGTAATTATAAAGTAATACCCAAGAGAAAGTTTCAATGAGAAACAAATAGCTTAACTTGGAGAAGAGGCTACGGAGCCTTCACCTCCTCTGCCTTGACCTGGCAAATCCCTATTCACATTTGAAATTCAGCTCAGGCTTTCCTTCCTGCAGGAAGCTTTTCCAAGTTCTTACCTTGTGTTTAAAAATACCTTTACTGAAATATAATTTACACACAGTACTATAAAATTCATCCTTTGAAAGTATACAATTAAGTGGTTTATAGTATATTCCAGAGTTGTGCAATCATCACTACTGCCTAATTTCAGAATTTTCATTTCCCCCAAAAGAAACAGTACCCATTAGCAGTCACACCCAGTACCCATTAGTAGTCACTTCCCATTCTCTACTCCCCCCAGACCCTGGCAACCTACTTTCTGTTTCCATGGATTGGCCTATTCTGGCCATTTAATATAAATGGGATCATGCAATCTGTGGCCTTTTGCGACTGGCTTCTTTTACTTAGCATAATGTTTTCAAGGTTCATCCATGTTGTAGTATGTATCAGTACTTCAATTCTTTTTACAGAATCCATTGTACGGATATATTATTTTGTTTGTCTATTCACCAGTTGATGGACATGTGGGTTGTTTCCACTCTTTGGCTATTATGAATAATGCTGCTATAAATATTCATGTACAAGTTTTTGTATGGACATATATTTGCATTTCTCTCTACACCTAGTAGAACTGCTGGGTCATATGATACCTCTACATACAATATTTTGAGGAACTGTCAGACAGCCTTCTAAAGTGAGGTTTTCTATCATTTTAAACATATAATTAGCTGTAATCATCTTAAATAATAGTTTACTTTGAAAAGGACTCTTTATTGCTTGCACAATATGAAGTGGCTGCATCCTGAGGTTGTTCAAAATGACATATAATTGGCTTCTTCCCACATGTGTGCTCGGGGTGGGAGAAATGAATTTAAAATCTTTTCTATTTGTTTCTCATCATTTTTAACTTCTATGTTTATTTCAAATGTACACATTGAACTCATATATTAGTGCATAATTCTTTAAAATTATGGAGTTAATGAATAGAGCAATTCAAGGTTGAGGTAGTTTAAAAATATTATTGCTGTTTTTTAATTACAACATCTCCATCAAAGGGTGCATTAATTGGCAACTAATATTGAAAACTTGCATGGGAAACCTTTAGAGTTTATACAAATTCCTGGACTTAAGTGACAAGGACTCTGTGAGTCTCCTGAACCCTTCGGTCTTTTTTCCTTGGTTCTATAAGATGCCTCTTCCTGACCAGACCAATCCAACAAATCCTCAGAGAAACTGTACTGTAAATTAATGTACTCACGTAGAGAAAAGGCTTAAGGGACCCTTATTTTCTTCCATTCACACGACTCCTGCTCATTCTTTAACACTCTGCTTAGGCATCTCTGCTCCCTCCTTCCCAGTCACCCAACCACCCTAACCCAAATCCCCAAATATGGGTGGCTGCCTCTCCTATGTGTGCCGGAAAAAATCCCTGTTTATTTCTATCTTAGCACTTAGTACACAGCATTGACATTGCTTCCTCTCTATCTATGTCACCAGATAGTGATCCCATTATGGGCAGGACTCAGCTTTATTCATCTCTATGTCAATGGCCCTGAGCACAGTGCTTGACAGAGAGTGTGCACAGTGTATCCTAACCAACCAGTGAATGGCTTTTCAAAATAAGCACATTCTACTTCAAGTGAACCAGATTTATCCCGCACAGCTAAACTGGGAAATGGTAGCTCACTGTATACAAAGAATGACTGATTGCCTGAATGAAGTAGCTAAACTGGGAAATGGTAGCTCACTGTATACAATGAATGACTGATTGCCAGTCACTGTCATGACAGCTTAACATATGTGAACTCATTTAAACCTAACAACTACCCTACAGGGTATGTACAATCATCAACCCCAATGTACCGATGAGAAAACTAAATTCTGAGAGATTCATGACTTGCCACACAGACGGTAGAGGAGTCAGGAGCTGAATGAGTGGAACCTGAATTCTATGAAGGCAGAGCCCATGTTTTTCACCACTGCACAGTCAGGGTGTATATGCATATATATAGATACAGCAGGGGTTCAACAACTGTTGGTTGAATGAGTTCACCTGGCTACACCTGATATCAGCTGCCTATCCACAACTTATGGCAAAGAGGCAACTCTTTCAGTCCCTAGACCTGGCTCTCTGATTCATCTTTCCCACTGTTTTCCTCCACATTCCTCCACATACTGGTTCAAGACCCAGACTGGCATTTTTAGCATTTTAGTTTGAAGAGAGCAACCCATGGGCACACACGTGAAAAGCAACCCAGTATGGAAAAGAGGAGATGAGTAAAGTAAACACAGAAAAGTCACTCTGTGAGATGGGACTGGAATCAAGCATCCTGATTTCTGTGGTGGAATCACATGATAGCTAACATTTCCCTAGGGCTTACTGTGTACAATTCCAAATTCATGATTGCACAGATGATCCTTATTTCAATGAGCCATGCGGCTTCTCCCAGATATGTAGCTCATTCTTAATGTGATCAAAGAAAGACAAATGAAATGATATGGATTGGTCGAGAGGCTGCTCTCAGGGCCACAAAATATTAAAATAGATAGCCAAGAGAAAATAGGGGTAAGAACCCCACCTGACCTGATGCATTAAAGGCCTCTTAAATGTGGATTCCTTGTGCCCCAGGATCCACCTCCTCTAGTCAACTAGAGGACAGGGGCGGCATTCCAGATCCAGGACTACGTGATCCACATGGGGAGCATAGGATTTCACTGACTGAATGTGCAGGATTTGTGTCTTCCACGGTTTTCCATGTACCTGCTGAAGAAGAGTGGCAATTCGAGTTTCTGCAGATTCTGCCCACCTTTGCCACTCTGGCTTGGTGGCTGGTGACAGCATTTTTCTCCTAGAATCCCTGGTACCTCCATTTTTCCATTGGTTGGTGCTAGTTTGCTGAGGATAAGGCCAATGCTCTTTGTCCACTTCACTGCTTCCAGGAGGCTGAAGATTCTCCCCTGGGAAAGATTCCACATTTTGGTGGATATGCAAAGTGCCCCCAGCATCCTGTCGAAGCACTTGGCAGGCAACTGGCCAGCCTTCTTCAGAGCTGGGAATCAGCCCCAGGTTTACCCTATCTGCAATGTTTGAGAGTTTCAGTTTCCTGTTATCCCCGAAGTGTACTTGGCACCGATCTGCTACTCCATTGATCTCAAGGTTATTTCTAAGAGCAACTACAGCATGGGGGTTCCACTCACAGGCATGGACGAAGGCAGCACCAGCATGAACTAGGAAGGGCAATGTAAAGTAACCAATCCCTGCATAGAGATCCACCAGCACCTCTCCAGCACAGGACAGTGATGCCACTCGCAGCTTCTCACTGATGTTTCCAAAGGAGAACATGCACTGTGTCACATCAAACCTATATCTGATACCATTATCCACATGCTCTACCCAACCATGGTTGCCCAGCAGCAGAGTCACTGTTGGAGTTCGAGTGCCATCAGGTGATACCCTCCCTCGTTTTGCCAAACGTTGGACGCCAAGTGCCGAGGCAACGGTCTCCCAGAGTTCTGGTTCCAAATTTTTCCATTGCTTGGCTTGGAAACAGTCTTCACTCAGCAACAGGAGGTTACCGTGCCGTTGCCAAGATCGGGGCAAATCAGCCTCCAACTCGGCTGACCACGTGACTCCCCGACCCTTAGCCCAGCGACTCACCGCAAGACACAACCTCTGGGCAGGTGAGCAGCGCTGGGCCTTCTTCGAAGGAACAGGATCCGGAAGCTGCATCAGCATACAGGTGCTGCCTGGGGCCACGCGATTCCTCAGCTCCCGTAGGTGCTGCTCGGGGACGGTCTCTCCCAGCACCGGGAGCGCCACGGCGCCGTCCGGCATCTTCACCGCACGGTGCTGTCTGTCCAAGAGTGTCTGCTTCTCGAGGTAGTCCCTGTATCGCTGGGCAAACCGGGGCTCGGTCACAACTGCGACAACAGCCACGCACTTCCCACATTCTCTCTCCATGTTGCTTGAGCCCACATACTCTCCGATTCCCGGCGAAACTCGCCGTCTCCAGAGTCTGTCCACCCACCGGCTACCTACACCGCCAGTTACGCACGCGCGCCGCTGTGGCTGGGCAGGAAGTGACGTCAAACAAACAGGCCGGAACTAAGTGTATCGATGCGATTCTTGGCGAATGTGCTGCCGTTACTGGGGTGAAGCTGTTGCCTCCATCTTTCTTGTGGTCTTCCATCACTTTCTTCAGCCTGGGATGAAATTAATAATAACGAGGAATTCCTTGGGCTCTAAGACTTCAAATTAGTCGATATCCTTCAGCACCCTCATGCACTTTCTTTAATGCTGCTCATGAATCCAAGGAGAGAAGTGAACTTGAAATGATGGATTGAATTTGGAGAAAGGCTTTCCATAACCTAATGGTGCTCCTTGGTCAGCATCAGCAGCCACCTTATTTGCTGAAAGTGGAGTCAGATAGAGCTTCCTTATTCGCTTTTCTGGCAACAAGAGTCATCACCGTTTCACTGTCTTGTGGTCCAACAAACAAGAAAGTTTGAAAGTAAGAAGGACCTGAGTTGGGGTGTATTATACCCCTCAAAAATGGAATCTTCACCTATAGAATGGGAATTACCTTAACCTTTTTTAGAGGATCACTATAGTTAGTAGAGATATTATATATAAAATATTTTAAACACTGACTAGTAAAGAGTAGATACTCAAAAAAATATAAAGTAACAAGTTGAATTGTTTGAATGGCAGATACTAAATACCTATTGAAATGTTTTAATGTGTTTAAAGAGGACAAAGGCAATTCCTTAAGATAAATTCAGAACTTTAAAGAAGCCCCATCCCTTCTACTTATCTCTCACCATTTTACAGATTAAGATATTAAGACCCGGAAAAGTTAACATTAATTGAAGTCCCCAGTTATTCTTTTCAGGTCCCTTTGTACAGGAAATACAAGGCTATGACTAAAACTCTTGTTTGTTTGTTTTTTTTTATAAGATGACCGGTAAGGGGATCTTAACCCTTGACTTGGTGTTGTCAGCACCACGCTCAGCCAGTGAGCGAACCGGCCATCCCTATATGGGATCCGAACCCGGGGCCTTGGTGTTATCAGCACCGCACTCTCCCGAGTGAGCCACGGGCCGGCCCTAAAACTCTTGTTTGTTGACACCTATTCAGCATCAATCAGAGTTGTTGTTTTCAGGTTCATCTCTATGTTTAAGACTCAGATTCCATGGAGAAAACATCAAATAGGGCTAGTGCAGAAGATCCAGTTAGTCCCCCATGTACTCTTGGAATTCACCATTCCTGTATAGCTGGCCCAATGGCTTCTAACTGAAAGCACTTAGGAATCTTTGCTTATGGCTTTTTCTGACCACCAGAATTGGCTTATTTCATGTGCAGGGTAGGCCAGAAATGCTGAGGAATTAATGCCCATATTCATCTCTCCCAGGAGCATCCCTCAACCAATGACTGATGGAAGTTGGTAAATAAATATCCCAGCTTCCACACACCTTAGTTGGAATAACTCTGAGGCATATTCTATACTGTCTGCAAGAGCTCCCTCAGGACTTCGGTTTTTCTGTAGTCCTTTGTATGTCCTGCACTCTCAATCAATCTCTCTCTCTCTCTCTCCCCCCCCTGCCCCATTTTGCCCTCTCTCTCTCTGTCTCCTGGATCATTTCCATCAGTATATTGCCATCTTCCATCTTTAATAACCTCTCTCTTGACTCTTCATCTCTACTGATATTCCCAAGTTCATATCTCCCACTCAGATTTCTATCCCGATATTCCAACTCCAATATCATTTGTATCTTTGATATCTCAACTTGGCATCCAACAGGCAACTCATACTTAAAACAGATTTCTTTTTGACACTACCCCTCATATATACAATGGTACCATACCATCTACCATCCACACATTTACTTAAGAATACGCTATATAAAAATTATCTTTAATAACACACTCCCCCTCCATCTTTACCTCAACTCCCTATAGCTGTTTGATAGTCAGCTACCATGGACTTACATACTCCATATACTCTAAAGTATATATCAAGATAGATAACACACTCCCCCTCCATCTTTACCTCAACTCCCTATAGCTATTTGATAGTCAGCTACCATGGACTTACATACTCCATATACTCTAAAGTATATATCAAGATAGTCAACCTCTCTTGACCTCACCAGGCACCTTCTTGCATATAGATTCTGCAGCCACCTTCTTACCAAACTAGGATTTGGTTTTAAAACATAGTGTGTGATCATATCCTCCATACTCAAAAATCCATTCTGTCTGCCATTGTTCAAAGAATAAGCTTCTTGCCCTGGCCCACCAGGCTATGCATGATGTGGCTCCTAAATCTCAGCCTGAGATGGAACTGTTCCCAGGTTGAACACACTCAGGGACACTGGTCTCTTTTCACCTTCATTCTTGTGCTCTTGTCTTTGCACTTGCTCTTCCCTTTGTTTGAGATGCCCTCCCCCGAGATGATACAATGGCTAGGGATTTGTTGAAGGTTATCTTCTTGTGCGGTCTTCATTAAGTTCTCTCTCTGAAAGAGTCATTCTCCTTTCTGCACTGTTATGTGTATTTAACCCTCTATTAATTTCTTCTTTGGCCCTTATTTGCTATTTATTTGTTTATTCTTAAATGTCTGTTTCCCTTAGCAGCAAATAATCTCATGAACAGAGAGTGTTCTTTTTCTGTTTGCTACTGTATCCCCAGCATTTTGTATAGTTGCTGACCCTAAGTCATTGCTTGGCAAATTCTCTAGCTGCTAAGAGAGTGTTTTGAACACCAAGAGACTTGAGAATCTCTGTACCCACTCAAGCATAAATCCATTTCTGTAAATTTAGAAAAAGACTCAAATAGACTCAGATGGTCTTTGCTATTTTACTTAAACCTATAGATGAAAGTTTAAATGAATTACGGTACATCCTTTAGATAGAATATTATACAATGATTAATATGATGATGATGTAAACTGGATGCTCCTCCCCACCCCCAACCAACCTCATTGAAGCTTAATCCCCACTGAAACTGTTGAGGGTGGGAAATCCTATTATGGTAATTGAAAGGCGGGGCCTTGAAGAGGTGATTAGATTATAGAACCATGCTGTAGTGAATTGATTAATAATGATGGTGAGGGGAATGGTTCTGAGGGCTTTAAAAGTAGACTAAATGAGGAGGTGAGTCTCTCTCTCTCTCTCTCTCTGCTCCACCATTTTCACAATGTGATGCTCCACTGCCACTGTTGCCACCACCAAGGCTGTCACCAAATGTGTTCCCTGGACTTTGGACTTCCCAGCCTCAGAAACTGTGAACAATAAATTTCATTTTCTTATAAATTACCCAGTTCTGTGCATTTTGTTATAAGCAACAGAAAAAGACTAATACAGATGATCATAGAAATTTTAATGATATGAGAGGTTATTCCTTACACAGTGTTAAGCTGAAAAATACATAGTATACCTCAGATGGTTGCATGTTATTTATATATGTACAGTGGTGTGCCACATAATGACATTTCAGTCAGTGATGCACTGTACATACAATGGTGGTCCCTTTGGAGTATAACAGAGCTGAAACACTCCTATAGTCTAATGATGTCATAGCCGTCATAATGTAGTAGAGCAATTACTTTATTTTTTATAAATTTAGCATACCGTAAGTGTGCAGTGTTTATAAAGTGTATAGTGTACAGTAATGTCCTAGACTTTCACATTCACTGAGCACTCTCTCACTGACTCACCCAGAGCAACTTCCAGTCCTGCAAGCTCCATTCATGGTAAGTTCCCTATACAGGTGTACCATTTTTTATCTTTTAAGTGTACCATACCTTCTCTGTGTTTAAATACGTTTAGATACACAAATACCAGTGTGTTACAATTACCTACAGTATTTAGTACAATAACATGTTGTGCAGGTTTGTAGCCTAGGAGCAATAGGCTATACATAGCCTAGGTGTACAGAAGGCTATACCATACAGCCTAGGTATGTATTATGTTCTGCTATCTAGGTTTGTGTAAGTACACTCTGTGATGTTTACACAATGATGAAATCATCCAACATCACATTTCTCAGAATGTACCCTTGTTGCTAAGCAACGCATGACTGTATATAAACAAGTTTGTTAGGGCATGCTTTAAAATGTAAACAATGATTCAAGTGATTTTCTGTATGTGATGCAATTATAGGTAATTCAAGTTTTCTTTTGTATATTTTTCTATAGTTACAAATTGTATATAATGACCAAATGTTATTTTTATATCTTAGAAACATTATTAGAAAATCTGATGCAGTGAGGAAATATTTTTTGGATCCCATATAAACGGGAATTCCCTTTAGTTTATATTTGTAGTAGGGGGTGGGAAAAGCCATAACATACAGTATTTTTTCTCTAGGTTTCCTTCTGTTTCAAAGTCAGTCTGACATCTTGCAACAATAATTAAAATAATGTAGTATAGACTTTGACCCAGACTACACCTTGCCTTTAATCTGAAATAAACAGATATATATAACAAAATATCAGAGTGAATGATTTGAAAGCTGGAATAATGTTGGAGAGTTGCAAACGGTCCTTTTAAAGTCGCAGATTTACAGAGGAGTCACACTTGTAGATGGCCACCTTGGTCCACCATAACTCAAACACATGGCCTCACTTTCCTACCAGTTCTGTCACCTGAACTCATTAAAATCAGAACAAAGTAAAAGCAACCAGCAAGAACAATAATAAACAAGCTTGTAGATAGTATATGAGTTCAAATGCAGAGGGGCACAATTACTCAGTAAAGGAGAAGTAGTTTAGAGAAATTAGCTGAAGAGGGGAGGGGAGGATGGGCAAACTTTGTCACATATTGCCTCTCCCAGAGTGGCCAGAATGATTTCATTCCACAGTAACCTCAGACAGAGAGGCTCCAGCTGGAGACGTGTCTGTGTTACCAACCTCTTTTCAGTGAGATGCAAACATATTGAAGACCAAGGGTCCATCTAGCAGCCCGATCACAGAGAGGCTGCATTCCTCCTCTAAGGGCTTTTCTTCCCTGCAAGACATCAGCTTCCATGTGAGAAGGAGGTTCTGAATTTTGTTGAGCTGGCTGTGCACAAGAGCTTCCCCCCCCCCCCCCCCCCCCCCCCCCCCCCCCCCCCCCCCCCCCCCCCCCCCCCCCCCCCCCCCCCCCCCCCCCCCCCCCCCCCCCCCCCCCCCCC
>NW_007726299.1:407966-421379 GCF_000696425.1 Galeopterus variegatus | reverse complement strand
CGCCCCCCCCCCCCCCCCCCCAGCTCGAGAGAGCCTGGAAACAAAAAGGAATGATGGTTTTTCCTTCCTCTTTTTCTCTTCCTGACTTTCTTCACTTTGCTTGCTGTACATAGCATGCCTTTCCCTTCCACTGGATGCCTCTTCCCTTGTTCATTCCTTTTAGCATTCCTTCTGCATTTTTTTTTTTTTTTAAAGATGACCGGTAAGGGGATCTTAACCCTTGACTTGGTGTTGTCAGCACCACGCCCAGCCAGTGAGCGAACCGGCCATCCCTATGTGGGATCCGAACCCGGGGCCTTGGTGTTATCAGCACCGCACTCTCCCGAGTGAGGCACTGGGCCGGCCCTCCTTCTGCATTTTTTGAACACCATTTGCCAACCCCCCAACCTCCCCCCTCAGTGCTAAGCTTTTTAAAGCAGAGAGAATTGAATAAATGCAGTTCTTGCCTTCACATAACTCAATTTTCAGTTGTAGGTACGGTCACAGATACGTTTAATGCCACGAGTTAAGTGCTATTGTAGTTGCGATTAAAAATGCTTTGTTTGGTTAGACTGCGGTTTGTAACACCTGCGTCAAGGGTTCTGATCCCCGTACTGGCCAGTCACGAAAAAGAAAAAAGAGAAAAGAAAAAAAAAGTTCTTTCCGAGCATGGAGAAGAGATGATCATCCCTCTCTTGCATTTTGAAGAACATGTCCTGTTGCTTTTCGTCACTTCACTGAGTGCTTCTTCCTGCAGGTATACCGTTCTTCTTACCTGCCTGTCATTTGCCTTGTTTGGTGTTTCCCAGATGCCTCAAACACAACACTTCCCCAGCTGAACTCAACTTGTGTTCTCCCCTCTCCTCTTGAGCTTGTGAAATGCCCCTGCCAGTCTCCTAGTCGCTTATGTCAGAAAGCTGGGACTTTTCTCTTACTTATGACTCTCCCGTCTTCAGCACTCACAACCAGTCCGTCTCCAGTTTTAACGGACTTTGCTTGTTACCTAGTTCCCCAGGGAACCCTTTTGTGCCCAGTGACACTGCCCTAGACCTGGTCTTGGAATTTTCTCATGGCTTTCTAAGTGTACTTCCTGCCTTTGTTTATTTCACTGGTAACATACTATTATTTGAATACCTTTACTTTATGTCAATGTATTTGAAGTAAAAACTAAGATAGTAAAGAATTTTTCTTTCTTTCTTTTTTTAAAGATGACCAGTAAGGGGATCTTAACCCTTGACTTGGTGTTGTCAGCACCACACTCTCCCAAGTGAGCCAATTGGCCATCCCTATATAGGGATCCGAACCCGTGCCCCTGGTGTGATCAGCAGCACATCCTCCCAAGTGAGCCACGGGCTGGCCCTAGGACTGAAATTTACAGAAGGTTATTTGTTGAAAGCGTAGTTGCATTGTCACATTATAAAACATATTATATTATGTCAAAATTGAATATCCCATTGTTGTACATTGGTTTTGAGTAATTAATATTATGATACCTAGAGCTTATGGCTTTATAATATTTAAATTTATAAAAACTTGGGAAAGAATAGTAAAGTTTAATAAAATGTTTATGTGGAAGGTTCTCACCTTAATTCATTGGTGGATGGTTTTACTGAATATGTGCTAGAACAAAATCCCAACATGAGTTATTTTTATATGGGAATGCTTGTCTTTTTACATATTGATCTGTAATGCTTTAAATGTAAACAATAAGATGAATACTCAAAACTCAGGCTCTAACCAGAAGCATCTTTATTTTGCACCTCTGCTTGCTGGGAGCAGTCTTTTCCCTGTTCATGCATGAAGACTCTGGCCATCTGTTTCTTTTCTTCTTTGACTCATTGTTTATTTGGGAGTGTGTTTGTTTGTTTGTTTGTTACATTTTGTTTTTTGTTTTTTTGTTTTTGGTGGCTGGCCGGTACAGGGATCTGAACACACACCTTTGGTGTTATAACACCACTCTCCAACCCTCCAACCAACTGAGCTAACAGGCCAGCATAGGAGTGCATTGTTTAAGTAACAGGCCAACATAGGAGTGCATTGTTTAATTTCCATATACTTGGGATTCCCCAAATTTCCTTTTATTGTTGATTTCTACTATCATTCCACTGTGGTCAGAGAACATATCCTACCTGATTTCAATCTTTGTCAATTTGTCAAGGCTAACAGGCCAGCATAGGAGTGCATTGTTTAATTTCCATATACTTGGGATTCCCCAAATTTCCTTTTATTGTTGATTTCTACTGTCATTCCACTGTGGTCAGAGAACATATCCTACCTGATTTCAATCTTTGTCAATTTGTCAAGGCTTGTCTTGCGGCCTCACATGTGCTCTATCCTGGAGAACATTCCATGTGCCCTTGAGAAGAATGTGTGTTCTGCCCTTGTTGGATGGACTGTTCTCTAGATGTTTATTAGCCAATATCTTCTCAGCTCAGGCTCAGGTAAAACAATTTTACAGTCACTATAATTCACAGCCATAGTCTCAGTAGAAACTAGAATGCCTAGTACCCAGAACCAATGTAAACACTAGACTGTCCTCGTACTCAACACACTCCCACCCTCACTGCAGCCCACCTTCGTGACTGCTTGCGCTGCTCAGAAAACCTCCTTCCTCACCTGGTTATCTCAGTTATCCTTCAGACCTCATGCTGACCAGAGCCTCCTCAGGAAAGCTTTCCTCCTCTGCCCCTCTCCACAACAAGCCAAGTTCCTATCAGTGATTCTTACAGCACTTTCCAGTCATTTTCTCATTTTTTTATTTGCTTAATGGCTATCTTTCCCCTACGTGTGTAAATTTCAATGGGCAAGGAGATGGATTTTCACTCTCGTTATTGTGTTTCCTTATTCCACACATAGCAGGTACTCATAAAATGTTGTGGAAGGAATGCATGAATGAACAAATGAATGATAGAAGGAAAGAAGGATCTGAAGGACAAAAAACAGTGCAAGGTCTGAGTGTTTTAGTTGTAAAACATCACCACTAGATGGCAGCAATGACCAGCACCAAGGTAGTTGAAACCTCTGAGGAAAACACCTGAGTTTAAGACGGTTTGGATTTGCAGGGCTCCTCAAGGGTCCTACCCTTCCCCACAGGACCCTTCTTCATTCATTTCCATTAGCCATCCTGACTGACATGAGTAATCCAGGTGTGTGCGTGTTTTGGGCAGCAAGTAATGGAAACCCCAGCAAATGGCAGCTAACAATGGTGGAGAGGTATATTTTTCTTACAAAAAAAAAAGGCCCAGGGCTGATGTAGCTGCCTGGGGATATCCTCAGGAAACCAGGCTCCTTCTCATGATGGAATGGTTAAATGAACCTAATTAATATATCTATCACCTCACCTCTTCATCTGGTCACTTTTGTTCCTAATTTTGTGTTTGTAATTTTGTGTCCTTTTTCTTAAACAGGGCCATAAAAATTTAAGTTCCAGGCTCCACAGAAGCTGAATATGCCCCTGGCTGTTCTGGAAATGCCTTGGGTGTGCAGGAGAAGGGCCTGAGAGGTCAGTGACTTCCTCTCCATCAGCTCCAGGGTCCTCGCCAGCAGTGTGTTGAGGTTCATGTGGGACACAGGCCGCTGGTGGAGTTCGCCCCTTCTCTTGGCCGTAAGTGACCCTGCACGCTTATCCACTACATTTGAAACAAGCAATGGCTGCTTTATTTTCTGAAATTCAACTTAATTTCTGACCTCAACGTTGTTTTCCTCCCAGCTGATAGAAAGTTGGCCTCATTTCTGGGGCTCTCCCCACTGAGGGTTGGGCCATGGTTTTGAGACTCCTGATACCTGGGATTTTGCCATGCTTTCAAGATTATGATGATGCCAAAGAATAGGGGAAGGAGGGTCTGGTCAGCTGTGAAGACCATTGTCTGCATCTCCATGGCCTCTTGGAGTTCCCCACCACACTTGGGTCAGGGGACTTTTCAGGGAGTCTCCCTGTATTCCCATCTGCCCAGATAAGCCCAAGCTATTCTGGGATGTGGGACCTACTTCCCTCTTTACTCAGGGCCTATAGACCTTTCCTCTCTCATTTTCTCCATCCCAAATCTCAAATCCCCATCCCAAGCAGAATTTCCCTTGATTTTGTCCCTAGGCTTCTTGCCAAGATTTTTAGTTTGGACCCAGGATTCCAACCTGATCCCAAAGATTAGGCTTCTGGGGAAAAAATTCAGAAAGATGAGCAGGATATTTCTGCTGTCCCCTGCAACATATCTCCTGGGTGACAGATCACATATGTGAATGGGGACAAAGGGAAAAGGACTGGGAAAAGCAAAACCATGTAAATTAATACTTCAGAATATAGTCTGAAGTATACATTTATTCTGAGTATGTTTTTCAGGCTCTGCTCTGTGAAAACCGTACACACTATTCTATGTAATCTACATGACAGCCCTGTGAGTTGATTTTTATACCCACTCACTTGATGATAAACTGAGGCCTAGAGAGACTAGGTGGCTTGTGCATGATCACACAGCTCATGGATGGTTTTGAACCCAGCCTTGGCAAACCTCGCGTGGCTGTGGTTGTGTATTGTGTTGTCGGTACAGGTTGTGGGGCCTGTTGCTGTGCATCTAGGGCCAGTCTGGTGTAGGGAAAGATAGAGCTGGGATTGTGGATGTACCAACTGTGCCCATTAATAGCTGTGTGACCCTAGGCACCTCACTTAAGTTATCTGCACTTAAATTATCTGTAAATTAACGATGTAGAGCTAGATTCTCTGGGCCCCAGTTTCCTCACAAGAAAATTGTTAAATTAATAATGCAGAGCTGGATGGCTTCAAGTGCTCTTTCTAGTCCGGAGGTTTTGTGTGTCCAACCATCTTTTAAATCCCAGTCACCAAAGCAATTTCTCTCAAAGTGATCCTGGGCCGACCTGTGGCTCACTCGGTAGAGTGCGGTGCTGATAACACCAAGGCCACGGGTTCGGATCCCATATAGGGATGGCCGGTTTGCTCACTGGCTGAGCGTGGTGCTGACAACACCAAGTCGAGGGTTAAGATCCCCTTACCGGTCATCTTTTTAAAAAAAAAAAAAAAAAAAAAAATTTCTGGCTTCATTACTTTCTCTTGTGTTACCTAGGGCAAGTCATTTAAGCTCTCTGTGCTTTGGTTTCATCTTTACATTGGTGATAATAATCGCATCTATCTTATAGGGTTGTTGGACAGTTACAGAAGATAACGTATAAGAAGTCTTCACATACATCCTGGCACATAGTGAATGATTAAAATTATGTGGCCATTATTGCTTTATCATCAGCAGCAGCAGCAGCTCAAAACAAAATGGTTAAGATTTTTTGCATTAAGTTTCATCAAAGATATTGGTGAATAGTTTCCTTATTTTGTGATGTCTGTGTGGCTTTGATATCAGAACAATACTGGCTTCATAAACTGAGTTTGGAAGTGTTCCCTCCTCTTCAATTTTTTGGAAGTTTGAAAAGGAGTGTTGTTAATTCTTCTTTAAATATTTGGTAGAATTCACCAATGAAGCCCTCTAGTTCTGGGCATTTCGTTGTTGTTTTGGGGAGATTTTTGATTACTGATTCAATCTCCATGTTAGTTATAGGTCTGCTCAGACTTTCTATTTCTTCCAGATGCAGTCTTGGTAGGTTTATGTTTCTAGGAATTTATTCATTTCTTCTAGGTTATCTAGTTATTGGCATATCATTGTTCATAGTAGTCTCTTAAGATCCTTTTTATTTCTGTGAAATTAGTTGTAATGTTTCTACTTTTATTTCTGATTTTACTTATTTGAGCCCTCTCTCTCTCCCTCTCTCTCTTTTTTTAACTTATCTAGGTATGTGTTTATTGATATTGTTCATCTGTTCCAAAAAACCAACTCTTAATTTCATTGCTTTTTTTTCTATTGACTTTCTATTTTGTTTATTTCTGTCTTTGCTCTAGTCTGCTATTTCCTTCCTTCTGCTGATTTTGGGCTTAGTTTGTTCTTCTTTTTCTAGTTCCTTAAGGTGTGAAGTTAAGTTGTTTATTTGAGATCTTTCTTATTTTGTTTTGTTTTTGACACTTGGCTGTTATAGGGATCCAAACCCATGACCTTGATGTTATAAGTCTGTGCTGTAAGCAACTCAGCTAACCAGCCATCCTTTCTTCTTTTTTAATGTAGACATTTGTCACTGTGAACTTCTTTCTTAGTACTGCTTTTGCTGCATCCCACAAGTTTGGTATGTTGTATTTTCATTTTTGTTTGTCTGGAGACACTTTCTAATTTCCTTTTTGATTTCTTCTTTGACCCAATGGTTGCCCACCTTTTCAAGAACAAGTTGTAGGAGTCGCCCTTACATCTCTTCTTTCCCAATCCTCTCAACCTGTCCGTCAGCACATTCCATTGGTTCTAGGTCCAAAACACATCTTGAATGTGTTTATGATGCTCCACCTCCATTGTCCTCACCCTAGGTTGGTCACCATTATCTCCTGCCCAGATTACTCTCACCTTAAACTACAACTCCCATTTGTACCTAGAATTCACAGAGAATGAGAGCCAGAGCTCTCTTTCTAAAATCTAAATCTAATTATGTCTTCCTCCCTCCCCCCAATTTAAAACCCTCCAATGTCTTCCTATGGCTCTTAGGACAAAGTCTAAACTCCCACATGCTCCACAAAGCCCAGCACGATCTATTCCCTGCCCAGCCCCACAGAAACATCTCACACTGGTCGGTCTCCCCCTTGCTCACTCTCTTCTAGCCACATCGGCCCCCAGTTTGCTCTTGGAGTGGTCCAGGGCCTCTGCAGCATTTATCTTCCCTCCTCTCTTGGGGATGTTCTTCCTCACATCTTCACATGGCTCCCTTCTCATTTTTGAGTCTCAGTTCAAATGTCACTGCTTCTTTCTGGGTTGCTTTTTCTCAGCACCCTGCTTATTGTCTTAGTGTATTCATATCACCTTCTATCTTCTTCATTTGCTCATTCCTCTATATTACATATTTCCGTTTCCTTCCAGCAGGTCAGTGACTTTGCCTGTCTCATTCGTCACTGTATCTCCCAGTGCTCAGCACTGTGACCAGTCCATACTAAATATCCAATAAATGCCTCTTGAATGAATGAAAACATGAGTATAGAAAGACATGAATGGGGGCCGGCCTGTGGCTCACTCGGCAGAGTGCGGTGCTGATAACACCAAGGCCACGGGTTCGGATCCTATATAGGGATGGCCGGTTCGCTCACTGGGTGAGCGTGGTGTGGACAACACCAAGTCAAGGGTTAAGATCCCCTTACCAGTCATCTTTAAAAAAAAAAAAAAAAAAGAAAGACATGAATGAATGGTATTTATTCCTGCTAATCTCCCATTATGCTAGATCCAGCCCTGTACATAAATCTCCTGATCCCTTCTATACCCATTCCACTACAATTCTGGTGTATGTTGAGATAGGGTGTCCCGATGAGAGACTCAACCCATGAGAAGGGGTTGTGAACCTGAAAGCACCAGAGATTTATCTTATAATTCTTGCTAACAAGTCTCTTGAGGTCAGACAGGAGGGGCGTTGGCAACGCTGGGACAGCTGGTTCTACTCTACAGCCCTTTTCAGAGGAATGAGTCCTGGGGAACAGGAAGAGAGCCATCAGCCTCTACAGATAAATCCACCACAAGTTCATGGTGGGGTGGTTGAGGGGCTGCAGCATCTTTTACCTGCACCTGGAGGAGAACATCTTGGTGTTTTGAGGGTGCTGTTCTCTTGGGCCAGCCTGGGGAAATCAGTGGAAGGTGGAAGGCTGTCTCAGGACAGGGCGGCTGCCTACAGAGGGACTTCGTTTGGTGGCTCAGAAGTTCTCATGTAAAGGTTTTCCATCTGCTTCTCCTGTTAGAGGATAAGAAGGAGGCACAAAGTGACTTAGCTAGACTCCTGCAGGTCAAGAAAAGGTCCACAGGCCCCTTGTTTTACTATCAAATGAATGTTAAACATGATTCCCCTTATTACCAAACCAATACTCTTTTTCACAGGGGGATACATTAACCAAACCTTAAATCCTCCACCCTTCATGATAGCTTAAACAATTAATGAAACAATGAATGTTCAACAAAGAACCAAATGTAAACAGTTTATTTTAATCAAAATCCCCCAGGGCCCTCTCTCAGATGCTTTCTACTTAACATATGCAAAGTAATACACAGTTGCTAACCCTTAATAAACAACTTAGGCAAACTGATGACCCTAAAGGCCATGCTAACCAGCTAGACTTTCCCCTAGTCTCTCCCTGGGAAGAGAGGAACCGTGTGTGCTGGGCGCCACTGCAGCAAGCTCTAACCAGATAGGTCACAGCCATTTACTTACATAGAACAGGCAGAAAGCTTAGCAGTTCCTGAATTTTACCTTATTTTCCTGTTCTTATTTTTTGTTTTCGTTATTGCGCTTGGCATTTCCAGGATGCTTCAACCATAATTGACATTGGTTACATAATCACATCCAAAATTTTGTAGTTCCTCTTCATTTATTATACGTGCCTCCTACAACTTGTATGTTTTTATGTATCCTTTGAAGTTCCCTTGGCAAATAAAATTAAGTTACAATTCGTATAAATCGTTAAACATATATCAGGGGAAAGAGTACTCTTGAGGCATTCTTAAGAATGTTCTACAAACAAATATAGTGGGTCGGATAGTGTCCCCCCCCCCATTCTTGTCCATCTGGAATCTCAGAATGTGACCTTATTTGGAAATAAGGTCTTTGCTGAGGTAATTGGTTCAGATGAGGTCATATTGGATTAGGGTGGGCACTAAATTCGAAGACTGGTATTCTTATGAGAAGAGGACACATAAAGATACACACAGAGTGAAGAAGGCTATGTGACAATGGAGGCAGAGATTGGAATGATGCAGATGCAAACCGAGGAAACCTATGGATTGCTGCAGCCACCAGAAGCTGGGAAGAAACAAGGAAGATTTCATCCCCGGAGCCTTTGGAGGGAGCACGGCCCTGCCAAGACCTTGATTTTGGACTTCTAACCTCCAGAACCATGAGAAAATAAATTTCTGTTGTTTTAAGCCACTCAGTTTGCGGCAATTGTTGCAGCAGCCTCTGGAAACTAATGCATACCATCTTCTATAGAGTAAAAGCTATCTTCACATTGCTCATTCATTCATGTGTTCATTTATTCAGCTGTCATTTTTGTGTGCCTATGTGTGGGGCACTGAATGAGGCCTGGAGAGCACATGGATTACAGTTACAGTTTTTGTCCTCAGTGTCCTTAGCAGACACACATTAGTGTCATGACTTCACAGTGTGTGACCTGTGTGGTTGCACATGACCTGGGGCTTAGGAAGTCCCCGTGCTTGGTTTTAATGTTCTGCTGTTGTTGTCTTGAAAGTCTTGATTTTTGAACAAGGCACTAGTCATTTATATTCCCACTGGGCCCCACAAATTATGTGGTTGGTCCTCACTAGAATGATTACAGAATCACTATATTGGAGAGCCCACAACCTGAGGGGATGTTTCACTAAGGCAATGAGGCAGCATAAATTTCTTAAAGAAGTTTGTTCATAGGCAAGGTTTATTTGCCAGATGGTCATTCAGACAGAGGACATGACTGTGCATAAGCATGGACGGGGGTGGGGGGTGATGAGAGGATATGTGTGATTGGATAACTAAGTGGAGTTTGGTAGTGCTAGCACCTCAGGTACCCCTAGGGGGTGCTCAGGGAGAATTGACAGACAGACGTGAGTTTGATTCAGAAAAGCTTTCTGACAATGCAGGAGGCCTTCAACTTAGTCCAGAAGGTGATGGGGAGACATGGGTGCCATTGGTCACAGGTGACAAGGTCAGATCCCCCACTCAGTTCCTCCAGATTTCCAGTCGAGCCACCCTGTGCTCAGAGACCCAGGCCACACAGACCAGGTCACCCACCTGCACACTGGGAAAGGATTTAGAGGAAACAGGAAACATTGAGCCTCTTCTAGCATTCATAGCTTTTTTCATTAGAACTAATAAATTATATGAATAGCTCTATCATCACCTTGATTTTAGATTTCCAACCTCAAGAGCTGTAAGAGAATAAATTCATGTTGTTTTAAGCCACCAAGTTTGTGGCAATTTTTATAGCAACAATAAGAAACTAATACAGATCTTCAACAAATATTTGAACTTGTTCTTTTTAAAGTTCTATTTTTGTGTATGCTTAGAATGAGCATAATATAGTAATACAATAATGTGTGTGTATGTAGTCTTTTTGTTTGTTTTGTTTTGGTGGCTGGCAGGTATGGGGATCTGAACCCTTGACCATGGTGTTATAACACTGCACTCTAAGCAACTGAGTATACGGTTTAAAAATTGGTGAATATACATATATTTCAATCCTCATGATGGATGTGTGCATGTTCAAAAATTTTTAGACTTCTGAGATAAAGAGTAACAGAAGTCCAGATATAATAGTCTTAATAACTCAATGTAATTATTAATATAATTATATAAATTAATTGTAATAAATAAAAATTCTAGGTGTGACTCTACAGATACTCAGTAATCACAAAAGAAAGAGAATATTGTTGTCAAGCATCTGGCAGTATTTTCTGTACACTTGATGATTGCCTTACCGTAGCTTAGAAAAGTAAAAATTTAAAAATACAAAAATCTCTGTCCTAGTCTGTTCAGTTGTCTAACAGGTTGTAGGGCGTGCACCTAGACCTATAATCCTTTCATGCTTTCATTGCACACATTTCCATTAAAAATCTATTTTAATTTACACCCAAAGATATTATAGTTATTCTGAAATATTGTTAATACCAAACGCATTGTACCAGGGATTACTAAACAGAGTTAAGAATTAGGTTTTTTTTTCCTGGCAAAGTTTATCATATTTTCATCCAAGTTCATTGCCTTGTGTATGTTAAGGAAAATATTGTGAAAACAGTCATATGCATAGAAATTATTCTGTAACTTTAAAATCATTTTATTTGGTTTTTTATTTATATTTTTTGGTGACTTGCCAGTATGTGGATCTGAACCCATGACCTTGGTGTTATAACACTGTGCTCCAACCAACTGAGCCAGAACCTTTTTTTTTTTTTTTGTAAAATAGTTTTAGACTTAAAAAGAAAGTAGACAATATTTATCCAGACTAGAAGTAAAAGATAGTACTAAAAATAAGCATAAATAAATTTATAATGTTTAGTGTAAGAAAGTCACTGTTATAAGTACCCTATATATCTATAACTCATTTAACCATAGCAACAACCCTGGAAAAAGTTACCCCCATTATTCCCATTTCATAGATGAGAAAATGAAAGCTCTGGAAAGTTAAAGGATTTGCCCCAGATCACCGCTGGGATGAGACAGAGCTAGAATTGCACCCTGGTAGCCTGGCTCTGTAGCTTATGCTCTTAACCATTGCACTATGCTGCATAGCAAATTAACAGAAATGAATGATGGTGTAATCTACTATTTGAGTTTTGGATTGTACCTCAAAATATGTCCAGTTTAGAGATTATCTCCATTTGTGGTCTTACATTCAGTAAATGCACACACATATTTATATAATAAACAAATATAGATAAACAGGCTGTCTGTGGCCTGTTAGCAGATGAGATCATTATTTAGGATTCCTATCTTTCAAACTAGTTTGAGTCTAAATTTCTCCTGCAAAAATCAATAAAACCAGTGTTATATAATAGTAAGTTTTGTACGATTAGAGATTTGGGCTTGTTTTTCACTGTTTTCATCATTAACTGTCATTTGTATTTAAAGCACACAGTGGATTCCCACAGTAACATTTTATCTGTACAGATTCACTTAAAAACTGGCTTCAGGAAATAAATGAATGAAAAGA
This sequence comes from Galeopterus variegatus, assembly GCF_000696425.1. Taxonomy (NCBI): domain Eukaryota; kingdom Metazoa; phylum Chordata; class Mammalia; order Dermoptera; family Cynocephalidae; genus Galeopterus; species Galeopterus variegatus. The sequence continues at coordinate 409,633 of NW_007726299.1, read as the reverse complement.
AGTGGACAGATACTTCCTACTAAATTATTTTTTACATTGATTTCTTGGATTCAGAGACCCTCCAAGGGTCATAAATGGCCCAGGGGAAAGAAAGTCAGAAAAATAGATGAGCTGTATGGAAAGTCATCCTTATTTTTGTGTGCCAATTTCAGGGAAAATATAAGGAGCTTAGAGTGGTCATATTAGGGGGTGAAGTTCCTGACCAAGGTTCTAACACTGACTACATTACAGAAATGACCATCAACACCAAATATGAGTATAATCAGAGTAAACTTCCTAATATGCATGTCTGATCAATTCATGTTCCTGCCAAACATCCTTCAGTGACTGCCCATTATTTATAGAATAAAGTTAAAATTCTTTGGCATTGTGTTAGAGGCTTTTTGTGCTGTCTCTCTTATCTCATATCTAGCCCCTCTCCAAAAGCACCCTGTGCTTCAGCCATGGGAAACGACCTCTGCACCATGTCACGCCCATTCCTGCCTCCACATCACGCACCTGCTGCTGCCTCTGTCCAGGCAGCACACACACTTCTTTTTGCCACCCTTTAAAATTTGGCTCCAATGCCAGCACCTCCACTCAGATGTCTTCCTGGGCTGCCTCCTCTTCTCCCTGATTTTAGCTCAAGTTCAGAGCTTGCTCCTTTATAGGCCCACGATATGAGTACAGCTTGTCCGTAACTCCCTTATAATACTACGCTACTATAAATATTTGTTTACAGGTCTGTCTTTCCATCAGACTGAACTGCTTGCAGAGCCATGACTTCTTTCTTTTCCTCTGAAACCCCTGCCCTTGACAGATAGGAGCAGTCTGAATCTGCTATTTTGTCAGTTCTTCTCAGCTCCTTTCTAGCTCTGAAAGTCTGGATTCTGTATTTAAGCATTCATGTCACTGAAGACCAGGGACAACTACTACTGGTATTACACTGCATGGATGATTTAAGAGATTTCCAAAATTAATTTCTGTCTACACCTAAGAGTTAGGAGCACACTTAATTGCCTGACTCCTGCAAAAGACAGAACCCCATTGTGATTATTTTACATCTGTTATATACACTTTAGAAAACTTTTCAGTGTTAAAACAATGCTATGTCTTAGTAAAGTCCAATTTTAAATTCATTAGGGGAGCTGGCTATTTTATAAAGAAAATGAACACTAGCATAAATGTATCTTTTGTGAAAAACAGACTGTTATATGTCGGATTTGTTTTAATAAGGGATCTGTTATGGTTAAAAGATGGAACTGGGGTTAATGTTTGTAAATAAGATAATCTCAAGAAGAAACAAACTAGAATCTTTTTACACTGATGTTGACAGTTAACACCATTTATGTATTTAAACCAAGGTGGCATCCATTTATTTGATTTAGTATTGCCTCTTAGGAAGAGAATTGCTTGAGCCAAATGTATGTGAATCAAATATCAAACATTTCTTGATATGGGTCACCCAAGTCAATATTTTATAGAGCAACAATTCTTGGGAAGAAAGCACTCTTATTTCAGTTATTCAACAGGATTTCATAATGAAGCTAAACCAGGAATGAAGTGACTGAATCTGCTGAAAGTGGTTTCTAGTTTGAATCAGCTCTCTTTTCTCTGTGATGGCCCGTGGCTCACTCGGGAGAGTGCGGTGCTGATAACACCAAGGCCACGGGTTCGGATCCCATATA
>NW_007726299.1:380460-407956 GCF_000696425.1 Galeopterus variegatus | reverse complement strand
TCCTCTTGAGCTTGTGAAATGCCCCTGCCAGTCTCCTAGTCGCTTATGTCAGAAAGCTGGGACTTTTCTCTTACTTATGACTCTCCCGTCTTCAGCACTCACAACCAGTCCGTCTCCAGTTTTAACGGACTTTGCTTGTTACCTAGTTCCCCAGGGAACCCTTTTGTGCCCAGTGACACTGCCCTAGACCTGGTCTTGGAATTTTCTCATGGCTTTCTAAGTGTACTTCCTGCCTTTGTTTATTTCACTGGTAACATACTATTATTTGAATACCTTTACTTTATATCAACGTATTTGAAGTAAAAACTAAGATAGTAAAGAATTTTTCTTTCTTTCTTTCTTTTTTTTTTAAAAGATGACCAGTAAGGGGATCTTAACCCTTCACTTGGTGTTGTCAGCACCACACTCTCCCAAGCGAGTCAACTGGCCATCCCTATATAGGGATCCGAACCTGTGGCCTTGGTGTTATCAGCACCACACTCTCCCGAGTGAGCCACGGGCCGGCTCCAAAGAATTTTTCCATAAGCATTGTTTTAGTATATAAAGTGTTGCATTGTCACATTATAAAACATATTATATTATGTCAAAATTGAATATCCCATTGTTGTACATTGGTTTTGAGTAATTAATATTATGATACCTAGAGCTTATGGCTTTATAATATTTAAATTTATAAAAACTTGGGAAAGAATAGTAAAGTTCAATAAAATGTTTATGTGAAAGGTTCTCACTTTAATTCATTGGTGGATGGTTTTACTGAATATGTGCTAGAACAAAATCCCAACATGAGTTATTTTTATATGGGAATGCTTGTCTTTTTACATATTGATCTGTAATGCTTTAAATGTAAACAATAAGATGAATACTCAAAACTCAGGCTCTAACCAGAAGCATCTTTATTTTGCACCTCTGCTTGCTGGGAGCAGTCTTTTCCCTGTTCATGCATGAAGACTCTGGCCATCTGTTTCTTTTCTTCTTTGACTCATTGTCTATTTGGGAGTGTGTTTGTTTGTTTGTTTGTTTGTTACATTTTGTTTTTTGTTTTTTTGTTTTTGGTGGCTGGCCGGTACAGGGATCTGAACACACACCTTTGGTGTTATAACACCACTCTCCAACCCTCCAACCAACTGAGCTAACAGGCCAGCATAGGAGTGCATTGTTTAATTTCCATATACTTGGGATTCCCCAAATTTCCTTTTATTGTTGATTTCTACTGTCATTCCACTGTGGTCAGAGAACATATCCTACCTGATTTCAATCTTTGTCAATTTGTCAAGGCTTGTCTTGCGGCCTCACATGTGCTCTATCCTGGAGAACATTCCATGTGCCCTTGAGAAGAATGTGTGTTCTGCCCTTGTTGGATGGACTGTTCTCTAGATGTTTATTAGCCAATATCTTCTCAGCTCAGGCTCAGGTAAAACAATTTTACAGTCACTATAATTCACAGCCATAGTCTCAGTAGAAACTAGAATGCCTAGTACCCAGAACCAATGTAAACACTAGACTGTCCTCGTACTCAACACACTCCCACCCTCACTGCAGCCCACCTTCGTGACTGCTTGCGCTGCTCAGAAAACCTCCTTCCTCACCTGGTTATCTCAGTTATCCTTCAGACCTCATGCTGACCAGAGCCTCCTCAGGAAAGCTTTCCTCCTCTGCCCCTCTCCACAACAAGCCAAGTTCCTATCAGTGATTCTTACAGCACTTTCCAGTCATTTTCTCATTTTTTTATTTGCTTAATGGCTATCTTTCCCCTACGTGTGTAAATTTCAATGGGCAAGGAGATGGATTTTCACTCTCGTTATTGTGTTTCCTTATTCCACACATAGCAGGTACTCATAAAATGTTGTGGAAGGAATGCATGAATGAACAAATGAATGATAGAAGGAAAGAAGGATCTGAAGGACAAAAAACAGTGCAAGGTCTGAGTGTTTTAGTTGTAAAACATCACCACTAGATGGCAGCAATGACCAGCACCAAGGTAGTTGAAACCTCTGAGGAAAACACCTGAGTTTAAGACGGTTTGGATTTGCAGGGCTCCTCAAGGGTCCTACCCTTCCCCACAGGACCCTTCTTCATTCATTTCCATTAGCCATCCTGACTGACATGAGTAATCCAGGTGTGTGCGTGTTTTGGGCAGCAAGTAATGGAAACCCCAGCAAATGGCAGCTAACAATGGTGGAGAGGTATATTTTTCTTACAAAAAAAAAAGGCCCAGGGCTGATGTAGCTGCCTGGGGATATCCTCAGGAAACCAGGCTCCTTCTCATGATGGAATGGTTAAATGAACCTAATTAATATATCTATCACCTCACCTCTTCATCTGGTCACTTTTGTTCCTAATTTTGTGTTTGTAATTTTGTGTCCTTTTTCTTAAACAGGGCCATAAAAATTTAAGTTCCAGGCTCCACAGAAGCTGAATATGCCCCTGGCTGTTCTGGAAATGCCTTGGGTGTGCAGGAGAAGGGCCTGAGAGGTCAGTGACTTCCTCTCCATCAGCTCCAGGGTCCTCGCCAGCAGTGTGTTGAGGTTCATGTGGGACACAGGCCGCTGGTGGAGTTCGCCCCTTCTCTTGGCCGTAAGTGACCCTGCACGCTTATCCACTACATTTGAAACAAGCAATGGCTGCTTTATTTTCTGAAATTCAACTTAATTTCTGACCTCAACGTTGTTTTCCTCCCAGCTGATAGAAAGTTGGCCTCATTTCTGGGGCTCTCCCCACTGAGGGTTGGGCCATGGTTTTGAGACTCCTGATACCTGGGATTTTGCCATGCTTTCAAGATTATGATGATGCCAAAGAATAGGGGAAGGAGGGTCTGGTCAGCTGTGAAGACCATTGTCTGCATCTCCATGGCCTCTTGGAGTTCCCCACCACACTTGGGTCAGGGGACTTTTCAGGGAGTCTCCCTGTATTCCCATCTGCCCAGATAAGCCCAAGCTATTCTGGGATGTGGGACCTACTTCCCTCTTTACTCAGGGCCTATAGACCTTTCCTCTCTCATTTTCTCCATCCCAAATCTCAAATCCCCATCCCAAGCAGAATTTCCCTTGATTTTGTCCCTAGGCTTCTTGCCAAGATTTTTAGTTTGGACCCAGGATTCCAACCTGATCCCAAAGATTAGGCTTCTGGGGAAAAAATTCAGAAAGATGAGCAGGATATTTCTGCTGTCCCCTGCAACATATCTCCTGGGTGACAGATCACATATGTGAATGGGGACAAAGGGAAAAGGACTGGGAAAAGCAAAACCATGTAAATTAATACTTCAGAATATAGTCTGAAGTATACATTTATTCTGAGTATGTTTTTCAGGCTCTGCTCTGTGAAAACCGTACACACTATTCTATGTAATCTACATGACAGCCCTGTGAGTTGATTTTTATACCCACTCACTTGATGATAAACTGAGGCCTAGAGAGACTAGGTGGCTTGTGCATGATCACACAGCTCATGGATGGTTTTGAACCCAGCCTTGGCAAACCTCGCGTGGCTGTGGTTGTGTATTGTGTTGTCGGTACAGGTTGTGGGGCCTGTTGCTGTGCATCTAGGGCCAGTCTGGTGTAGGGAAAGATAGAGCTGGGATTGTGGATGTACCAACTGTGCCCATTAATAGCTGTGTGACCCTAGGCACCTCACTTAAGTTATCTGCACTTAAATTATCTGTAAATTAACGATGTAGAGCTAGATTCTCTGGGCCCCAGTTTCCTCACAAGAAAATTGTTAAATTAATAATGCAGAGCTGGATGGCTTCAAGTGCTCTTTCTAGTCCGGAGGTTTTGTGTGTCCAACCATCTTTTAAATCCCAGTCACCAAAGCAATTTCTCTCAAAGTGATCCCACTACCTCCTACACACACACACACACACACACACACACACACACACACACACACAATCCCCGCCCCCATCAGAATTATCTGGGGAAGTATGTTTAAGAAGCTAGAATCACCCACAATTAATCAAATCTGAATCTGAGTCTCTGGGTGTAGGACTTAAGAATCTGTATTTAACAAACTACATCTTAGGCAACCTAAAATGTATCTTGTGTTACTGAAGGGCTTGAGGGAAGGTAAGATTTTGGTAAGGGGAGAGAAAAAAAAGAACATTCTAGGAAGATAACTGGTTTGAGAAAAGGCCCAGGGACTGGTGTTTTGGGAGGAGTGGATAGACTAGTCGACTAGAGAGAGAGACCATATTGGTCAGTTGCAGAAGATTGATTTGGGAAAGCAAATGGATCAAACACAATGTTCCAGTGATGGGAGTGTTTCTGTCCATTAGATAAAATGTGCTTATCTTGGCAACGACAAAGAAGCAATAGCATATTCTAAGAAATTCTGTAGACTCTAAGCCCTTCTCTTGCTGATGATATAAATATATCATTTTATTTTTTCCATTAAAGAACAATAGGCAGAAATTTTTCTCTCTTACAGTTGAATTTTCACTGAGTATATTTTAATGTGGCTGCTCCCCAATGCCAGATTAATTAAGCCTCATCTCACCAACTGTATATGCTTTCCAAATTCTTGTGTAACGGCCAAGAGCACAGGGACTGCCTGGGTTTGAATTTCAGCCATGCCACCTGCCATGTGCCCTTGGGGAAGTCATTCAACCTTACCTTCTCACAGTTTCTACACCTATAAAATGGTGGTTATATTACTAGTCCCAAATTCGTAAAATTTTTGCAAGGATTAAAATGAATTAATATTTGAATATAGCTTATTTAGCTCTTCGTAGATGCTAATAATAATAATAATGATAATAATAATAATAATTGAAATAATTGAATAATAATACACTCAAGTGTATTATTATTATTATTATTATTATTATTATTATCATCTCCTCACAATAGAGCCTAGCTTGTTTTCAGCTCTAGCTCAGGAAATAGCCTTCCCTAAAATTTGCCTTAATCATCTGTTCTCCTGCACAATGGGTCCTTTTTCATACAGGTGCCTGAAGTTCTCTCTTCTCTAACTAAAATACTAAAGATGCCAATCTGGAGTCGAAATGGGGCAGCCAAAGAGAAAATAATAGGGCAGTCAGAGATCCATGACTTTCTGAGTGATTTATGTGCCTTTCTTGCCACATCTTTGTGGATGAACATTGTGGTGTGTGAACTTGACACATGGTGCATCTGGATGAATTCATATAATCAACATTAACTGAGTACCTACTCTATACCAGGCACTGTGTTAGGCAGTGGGGATGCAGAGATAAACAAGGCAGTCATGGACTTAGGTTCTTAAGGAAGTTCTCGTGGGGAGGGTTGCATTTCTGGCTTCATTACTTTCTCTTGTGTTACCTAGGGCAAGTCATTTAAGCTCTCTGTGCTTTGGTTTCATCTTTACATTGGTGATAATAATCGCATCTATCTTATAGGGTTGTTGGACAGTTACAGAAGATAACGTATAAGAAGTCTTCACATACATCCTGGCACATAGTGAATGATTAAAATTATGTGGCCATTATTGCTTTATCATCAGCAGCAGCAGCAGCTCAAAACAAAATGGTTAAGATTTTTTGCATTAAGTTTCATCAAAGATATTGGTGAATAGTTTCCTTATTTTGTGATGTCTGTGTGGCTTTGATATCAGAACAATACTGGCTTCATAAACTGAGTTTGGAAGTGTTCCCTCCTCTTCAATTTTTTGGAAGTTTGAAAAGGAGTGTTGTTAATTCTTCTTTAAATATTTGGTAGAATTCACCAATGAAGCCCTCTAGTTCTGGGCATTTCGTTGTTGTTTTGGGGAGATTTTTGATTACTGATTCAATCTCCATGTTAGTTATAGGTCTGCTCAGACTTTCTATTTCTTCCAGATGCAGTCTTGGTAGGTTTATGTTTCTAGGAATTTATTCATTTCTTCTAGGTTATCTAGTTATTGGCATATCATTGTTCATAGTAGTCTCTTAAGATCCTTTTTATTTCTGTGAAATTAGTTGTAATGTTTCTACTTTTATTTCTGATTTTACTTATTTGAGCCCTCTCTCTCTCCCTCTCTCTCTTTTTTTAACTTATCTAGGTAAGTGTTTATTGATATTGTTCATCTGTTCCAAAAAACCAACTCTTAATTTCATTGCTTTTTTTTCTATTGACTTTCTATTTTGTTTATTTCTGTCTTTGCTCTAGTCTGCTATTTCCTTCCTTCTGCTGATTTTGGGCTTAGTTTGTTCTTCTTTTTCTAGTTCCTTAAGGTGTGAAGTTAAGTTGTTTATTTGAGATCTTTCTTCTTCTTTCTTATTTTGTTTTGTTTTTGACACTTGGCTGTTATAGGGATCCAAACCCATGACCTTGATGTTATAAGTCTGTGCTGTAAGCAACTCAGCTAACCAGCCATCCTTTCTTCTTTTTTAATGTAGACATTTGTCACTGTGAACTTCTTTCTTAGTACTGCTTTTGCTGCATCCCACAAGTTTGGTATGTTGTATTTTCATTTTTGTTTGTCTGGAGACACTTTCTAATTTCCTTTTTGATTTCTTCTTTGACCCAATGGTTGCCCACCTTTTCAAGAACAAGTTGTAGGAGTCGCCCTTACATCTCTTCTTTCCCAATCCTCTCAACCTGTCCGTCAGCACATTCCATTGGTTCTAGGTCCAAAACACATCTTGAATGTGTTTATGATGCTCCACCTCCATTGTCCTCACCCTAGGTTGGTCACCATTATCTCCTGCCCAGATTACTCTCACCTTAAACTACAACTCCCATTTGTACCTAGAATTCACAGAGAATGAGAGCCAGAGCTCTCTTTCTAAAATCTAAATCTAATTATGTCTTCCTCCCTCCCCCCAATTTAAAACCCTCCAATGTCTTCCTATGGCTCTTAGGACAAAGTCTAAACTCCCACATGCTCCACAAAGCCCAGCACGATCTATTCCCTGCCCAGCCCCACAGAAACATCTCACACTGGTCGGTCTCCCCCTTGCTCACTCTCTTCTAGCCACATCGGCCCCCAGTTTGCTCTTGGAGTGGTCCAGGGCCTCTGCAGCATTTATCTTCCCTCCTCTCTTGGGGATGTTCTTCCTCACATCTTCACATGGCTCCCTTCTCATTTTTGAGTCTCAGTTCAAATGTCACTGCTTCTTTCTGGGTTGCTTTTTCTCAGCACCCTGCTTATTGTCTTAGTGTATTCATATCACCTTCTATCTTCTTCATTTGCTCATTCCTCTATATTACATATTTCCGTTTCCTTCCAGCAGGTCAGTGACTTTGCCTGTCTCATTCGTCACTGTATCTCCCAGTGCTCAGCACTGTGACCAGTCCATACTAAATATCCAATAAATGCCTCTTGAATGAATGAAAACATGAGTATAGAAAGACATGAATGGGGGCCGGCCTGTGGCTCACTCGGCAGAGTGCGGTGCTGATAACACCAAGGCCACGGGTTCGGATCCTATATAGGGATGGCCGGTTCGCTCACTGGGTGAGCGTGGTGTGGACAACACCAAGTCAAGGGTTAAGATCCCCTTACCAGTCATCTTTAAAAAAAAAAAAAAAAAAGAAAGACATGAATGAATGGTATTTATTCCTGCTAATCTCCCATTATGCTAGATCCAGCCCTGTACATAAATCTCCTGATCCCTTCTATACCCATTCCACTACAATTCTGGTGTATGTTGAGATAGGGTGTCCCGATGAGAGACTCAACCCATGAGAAGGGGTTGTGAACCTGAAAGCACCAGAGATTTATCTTATAATTCTTGCTAACAAGTCTCTTGAGGTCAGACAGGAGGGGCGTTGGCAACGCTGGGACAGCTGGTTCTACTCTACAGCCCTTTTCAGAGGAATGAGTCCTGGGGAACAGGAAGAGAGCCATCAGCCTCTACAGATAAATCCACCACAAGTTCATGGTGGGGTGGTTGAGGGGCTGCAGCATCTTTTACCTGCACCTGGAGGAGAACATCTTGGTGTTTTGAGGGTGCTGTTCTCTTGGGCCAGCCTGGGGAAATCAGTGGAAGGTGGAAGGCTGTCTCAGGACAGGGCGGCTGCCTACAGAGGGACTTCGTTTGGTGGCTCAGAAGTTCTCATGTAAAGGTTTTCCATCTGCTTCTCCTGTTAGAGGATAAGAAGGAGGCACAAAGTGACCTAGCTAGACTCCTGCAGGTCAAGAAAAGGTCCACAGGCCCCTTGTTTTACTATCAAATGAATGTTAAACATGATTCCCCTTATTACCAAACCAATACTCTTTTTCACAGGGGGATACATTAACCAAACCTTAAATCCTCCACCCTTCATGATAGCTTAAACAATTAATGAAACAATGAATGTTCAACAAAGAACCAAATGTAAACAGTTTATTTTAATCAAAATCCCCCAGGGCCCTCTCTCAGATGCTTTCTACTTAACATATGCAAAGTAATACACAGTTGCTAACCCTTAATAAACAACTTAGGCAAACTGATGACCCTAAAGGCCATGCTAACCAGCTAGACTTTCCCCTAGTCTCTCCCTGGGAAGAGAGGAACCGTGTGTGCTGGGCGCCACTGCAGCAAGCTCTAACCAGATAGGTCACAGCCATTTACTTACATAGAACAGGCAGAAAGCTTAGCAGTTCCTGAATTTTACCTTATTTTCCTGTTCTTATTTTTTGTTTTCGTTATTGCGCTTGGCATTTCCAGGATGCTTCAACCATAATTGACATTGGTTACATAATCACATCCAAAATTTTGTAGTTCCTCTTCATTTATTATACGTGCCTCCTACAACTTGTATGTTTTTATGTATCCTTTGAAGTTCCCTTGGCAAATAAAATTAAGTTACAATTCGTATAAATCGTTAAACATATATCAGGGGAAAGAGTACTCTTGAGGCATTCTTAAGAATGTTCTACAAACAAATATAGTGGGTCGGATAGTGTCCCCCCCCCCATTCTTGTCCATCTGGAATCTCAGAATGTGACCTTATTTGGAAATAAGGTCTTTGCTGAGGTAATTGGTTCAGATGAGGTCATATTGGATTAGGGTGGGCACTAAATTCGAAGACTGGTATTCTTATGAGAAGAGGACACATAAAGATACACACAGAGTGAAGAAGGCTATGTGACAATGGAGGCAGAGATTGGAATGATGCAGATGCAAACCGAGGAAACCTATGGATTGCTGCAGCCACCAGAAGCTGGGAAGAAACAAGGAAGATTTCATCCCCGGAGCCTTTGGAGGGAGCACGGCCCTGCCAAGACCTTGATTTTGGACTTCTAACCTCCAGAACCATGAGAAAATAAATTTCTGTTGTTTTAAGCCACTCAGTTTGCGGCAATTGTTGCAGCAGCCTCTGGAAACTAATGCATACCATCTTCTATAGAGTAAAAGCTATCTTCACATTGCTCATTCATTCATGTGTTCATTTATTCAGCTGTCATTTTTGTGTGCCTATGTGTGGGGCACTGAATGAGGCCTGGAGAGCACATGGATTACAGTTACAGTTTTTGTCCTCAGTGTCCTTAGCAGACACACATTAGTGTCATGACTTCACAGTGTGTGACCTGTGTGGTTGCACATGACCTGGGGCTTAGGAAGTCCCCGTGCTTGGTTTTAATGTTCTGCTGTTGTTGTCTTGAAAGTCTTGATTTTTGAACAAGGCACTAGTCATTTATATTCCCACTGGGCCCCACAAATTATGTGGTTGGTCCTCACTAGAATGATTACAGAATCACTATATTGGAGAGCCCACAACCTGAGGGGATGTTTCACTAAGGCAATGAGGCAGCATAAATTTCTTAAAGAAGTTTGTTCATAGGCAAGGTTTATTTGCCAGATGGTCATTCAGACAGAGGACATGACTGTGCATAAGCATGGACGGGGGTGGGGGGTGATGAGAGGATATGTGTGATTGGATAACTAAGTGGAGTTTGGTAGTGCTAGCACCTCAGGTACCCCTAGGGGGTGCTCAGGGAGAATTGACAGACAGACGTGAGTTTGATTCAGAAAAGCTTTCTGACAATGCAGGAGGCCTTCAACTTAGTCCAGAAGGTGATGGGGAGACATGGGTGCCATTGGTCACAGGTGACAAGGTCAGATCCCCCACTCAGTTCCTCCAGATTTCCAGTCGAGCCACCCTGTGCTCAGAGACCCAGGCCACACAGACCAGGTCACCCACCTGCACACTGGGAAAGGATTTAGAGGAAACAGGAAACATTGAGCCTCTTCTAGCATTCATAGCTTTTTTCATTAGAACTAATAAATTATATGAATAGCTCTATCATCACCTTGATTTTAGATTTCCAACCTCAAGAGCTGTAAGAGAATAAATTCATGTTGTTTTAAGCCACCAAGTTTGTGGCAATTTTTATAGCAACAATAAGAAACTAATACAGATCTTCAACAAATATTTGAACTTGTTCTTTTTAAAGTTCTATTTTTGTGTATGCTTAGAATGAGCATAATATAGTAATACAATAATGTGTGTGTATGTAGTCTTTTTGTTTGTTTTGTTTTGGTGGCTGGCAGGTATGGGGATCTGAACCCTTGACCATGGTGTTATAACACTGCACTCTAAGCAACTGAGTATACGGTTTAAAAATTGGTGAATATACATATATTTCAATCCTCATGATGGATGTGTGCATGTTCAAAAATTTTTAGACTTCTGAGATAAAGAGTAACAGAAGTCCAGATATAATAGTCTTAATAACTCAATGTAATTATTAATATAATTATATAAATTAATTGTAATAAATAAAAATTCTAGGTGTGACTCTACAGATACTCAGTAATCACAAAAGAAAGAGAATATTGTTGTCAAGCATCTGGCAGTATTTTCTGTACACTTGATGATTGCCTTACCGTAGCTTAGAAAAGTAAAAATTTAAAAATACAAAAATCTCTGTCCTAGTCTGTTCAGTTGTCTAACAGGTTGTAGGGCGTGCACCTAGACCTATAATCCTTTCATGCTTTCATTGCACACATTTCCATTAAAAATCTATTTTAATTTACACCCAAAGATATTATAGTTATTCTGAAATATTGTTAATACCAAACGCATTGTACCAGGGATTACTAAACAGAGTTAAGAATTAGGTTTTTTTTTCCTGGCAAAGTTTATCATATTTTCATCCAAGTTCATTGCCTTGTGTATGTTAAGGAAAATATTGTGAAAACAGTCATATGCATAGAAATTATTCTGTAACTTTAAAATCATTTTATTTGGTTTTTTATTTATATTTTTTGGTGACTTGCCAGTATGTGGATCTGAACCCATGACCTTGGTGTTATAACACTGTGCTCCAACCAACTGAGCCAGAACCTTTTTTTTTTTTTTTGTAAAATAGTTTTAGACTTAAAAAGAAAGTAGACAATATTTATCCAGACTAGAAGTAAAAGATAGTACTAAAAATAAGCATAAATAAATTTATAATGTTTAGTGTAAGAAAGTCACTGTTATAAGTACCCTATATATCTATAACTCATTTAACCATAGCAACAACCCTGGAAAAAGTTACCCCCATTATTCCCATTTCATAGATGAGAAAATGAAAGCTCTGGAAAGTTAAAGGATTTGCCCCAGATCACCGCTGGGATGAGACAGAGCTAGAATTGCACCCTGGTAGCCTGGCTCTGTAGCTTATGCTCTTAACCATTGCACTATGCTGCATAGCAAATTAACAGAAATGAATGATGGTGTAATCTACTATTTGAGTTTTGGATTGTACCTCAAAATATGTCCAGTTTAGAGATTATCTCCATTTGTGGTCTTACATTCAGTAAATGCACACACATATTTATATAATAAACAAATATAGATAAACAGGCTGTCTGTGGCCTGTTAGCAGATGAGATCATTATTTAGGATTCCTATCTTTCAAACTAGTTTGAGTCTAAATTTCTCCTGCAAAAATCAATAAAACCAGTGTTATATAATAGTAAGTTTTGTACGATTAGAGATTTGGGCTTGTTTTTCACTGTTTTCATCATTAACTGTCATTTGTATTTAAAGCACACAGTGGATTCCCACAGTAACATTTTATCTGTACAGATTCACTTAAAAACTGGCTTCAGGAAATAAATGAATGAAAAGAAGTGGACAGATACTTCCTACTAAATTATTTTTTACATTGATTTCTTGGATTCAGAGACCCTCCAAGGGTCATAAATGGCCCAGGGGAAAGAAAGTCAGAAAAATAGATGAGCTGTATGGAAAGTCATCCTTATTTTTGTGTGCCAATTTCAGGGAAAATATAAGGAGCTTAGAGTGGTCATATTAGGGGGTGAAGTTCCTGACCAAGGTTCTAACACTGACTACATTACAGAAATGACCATCAACACCAAATATGAGTATAATCAGAGTAAACTTCCTAATATGCATGTCTGATCAATTCATGTTCCTGCCAAACATCCTTCAGTGACTGCCCATTATTTATAGAATAAAGTTAAAATTCTTTGGCATTGTGTTAGAGGCTTTTTGTGCTGTCTCTCTTATCTCATATCTAGCCCCTCTCCAAAAGCACCCTGTGCTTCAGCCATGGGAAACGACCTCTGCACCATGTCACGCCCATTCCTGCCTCCACATCACGCACCTGCTGCTGCCTCTGTCCAGGCAGCACACACACTTCTTTTTGCCACCCTTTAAAATTTGGCTCCAATGCCAGCACCTCCACTCAGATGTCTTCCTGGGCTGCCTCCTCTTCTCCCTGATTTTAGCTCAAGTTCAGAGCTTGCTCCTTTATAGGCCCACGATATGAGTACAGCTTGTCCGTAACTCCCTTATAATACTACGCTACTATAAATATTTGTTTACAGGTCTGTCTTTCCATCAGACTGAACTGCTTGCAGAGCCATGACTTCTTTCTTTTCCTCTGAAACCCCTGCCCTTGACAGATAGGAGCAGTCTGAATCTGCTATTTTGTCAGTTCTTCTCAGCTCCTTTCTAGCTCTGAAAGTCTGGATTCTGTATTTAAGCATTCATGTCACTGAAGACCAGGGACAACTACTACTGGTATTACACTGCATGGATGATTTAAGAGATTTCCAAAATTAATTTCTGTCTACACCTAAGAGTTAGGAGCACACTTAATTGCCTGACTCCTGCAAAAGACAGAACCCCATTGTGATTATTTTACATCTGTTATATACACTTTAGAAAACTTTTCAGTGTTAAAACAATGCTATGTCTTAGTAAAGTCCAATTTTAAATTCATTAGGGGAGCTGGCTATTTTATAAAGAAAATGAACACTAGCATAAATGTATCTTTTGTGAAAAACAGACTGTTATATGTCGGATTTGTTTTAATAAGGGATCTGTTATGGTTAAAAGATGGAACTGGGGTTAATGTTTGTAAATAAGATAATCTCAAGAAGAAACAAACTAGAATCTTTTTACACTGATGTTGACAGTTAACACCATTTATGTATTTAAACCAAGGTGGCATCCATTTATTTGATTTAGTATTGCCTCTTAGGAAGAGAATTGCTTGAGCCAAATGTATGTGAATCAAATATCAAACATTTCTTGATATGGGTCACCCAAGTCAATATTTTATAGAGCAACAATTCTTGGGAAGAAAGCACTCTTATTTCAGTTATTCAACAGGATTTCATAATGAAGCTAAACCAGGAATGAAGTGACTGAATCTGCTGAAAGTGGTTTCTAGTTTGAATCAGCTCTCTTTTCTCTGTGATGGCCCGTGGCTCACTCGGGAGAGTGCGGTGCTGATAACACCAAGGCCACGGGTTCGGATCCCATATACGGATGGCCGGTTCGCTCACTGGGTGAGTGTGGTGCTGACAACACCAAGTCAAGGGTTAAGATCCCCTTACCGGTCATCTTTTAAAAAAAAAAAAAAAAAAAATTCAGGGATTGTGCTGGTGGAGTATAATACAGAGACTAATAGTCAGTTGTAAACTTTTATTTGCCACTGGCAATTTATCTCTTGACTTGCTACTCCGTCCCAAGTTTATGATCCTCTCCGCTCCCCACAGTTATCACTAAATTTCCTATTTACACCTACCAAAGCAAGTTTCTGTAGGAAGATCCTTGTCTTACTGGCATGGGAATCGTTTGGGGCTCATGTTAAAGATTCAGGTTCCTGGGCCCTACCTCCATCCCACTAAATCAGGAACCTCGGTACAGAAGGTATCTTTTCCCCATTGTGGTTTAACCACTTGGGCTTTTTTTTTTTCTTTTCTCACAGCAAGAGGTCTGGAGGTGGATAAACTAGGGAGGTATGGCAGCTTCACGATGCCATCAGAGACCACAGATTTTTTGTCTTTCTCACATACTGTATCTTCACCCTCATGCTCTCACAAAAGCTGCCCCATCTCTAAGCATTGAACTACATTCAGGGGAAGGAAGGATGGGAAAGGGATAACAAAGAAAGTCAAAAGGTCCATGGCACTGAGTCTGCCACCTTTAACATGCATCCTTAGAAGTTCCATCCAGTGAATTCCACTTATTTCTCTTTGGCCACCAATAGCTGCAAGGAAGTCTAGTGAGTTTTTTAACTGGGCACTTTGCCATCCAAATTAATTGGAACCATATTAATAAGGAAGCAGGGGAGAATAGGTTTTGAGTAGGCAATTAATAGTGTCTGCCACACACATTTTTTTTCTTTTTGATCACTTTTTGAAATAAGTACAACATCTGGTATTTTAACTTTGTTGTATTTTTTTATAGTATTTAAGTTGTATTATAATGCTATTAGTTACCTTTTGGTTGCTTAAAAATGTTTTTGCATTTTTTCTTTAAGATGACCGGTAAGGGGATCTTAACCCTTGACTTGTTGTTGTCAGCACCACGCTCACCCAGTGAGCTAACTGGCCATCCCTCTATGAGATCCAAACCTGTGGCCTTGGTGTTATCAGCACCACACTCTCCTGAGTGAGCCACAGGCTGGCCCCTTTGCATCTTTTAATATGGCTTTATTAGCTTTGAAAACAAAAATGTTTTTGAAGAACTCTATCTCCAATTTTATAATGGTTATCAGTGGCAAAATAAAGTTTGATATATTGAATTTTGCTTTCTGGAATAAAAAAAAATCTATCACACAATAGTACAGTTAGTAATTAGGTCTTATCATTGATTGCTATTATAAAATAAGCCATGCGATGCAAAATATTCTTGTTTCACATCTAACAGAAGATTATGTTCATAATATGGGGATTAATATTTTCAACTGTGGCTCTGTGCAAAGATTTTTTTCCTCTCTTTCTTTACTGCAGCAATACTAACCCATATATTTTATGATAGAAATAAAATTTATATACTATCTAATCTGACACTCAATATATGCAGAGAGATACTTAAGACAATTATATTTAAAAAGAGGGGAAGGTAAAGGAAGCTAAGTGGCATTTGAATTCAAAAAATAATTTATAATAGCATCAGAAACATAAAATACTTTGGGATAAATTAATGGAAGATGTATAAGACCTCTACAATAAAAACTACAAAACACTGCTGGGAAATTAAAAAAGACCTAGACAAATGGAGAGATGTCTATCAGTTATAAGGTGCAATATTGTTAAGATGTCAGCTCTCCCCAAATTGTTCTTTAGATTCTGTGCAATTCCAGTCAAAATCCCAGTGGACGTTTTGGTAGAAGCTGACAGGTTGACTGTAAAATTTATGTGTAAATGCAAAACATTAGAATAGCCAAAGAAGTCTTTTTTTTTTCCACCCCATTTTTTTATTGTGGTAAAATATATATAACATAAGGATTGCCATTTTAAGCACTTTTAAACTTACAATTCTATGGAATCAATCCCATTCACAATACTGCATAACCATGTTGAACATTGCTAAAGAAGTCTTGAACGTAGTTGGAGGACTTATAAAGCCACAGCAATCAAGAGATCTGAAATTGGTTTAAGGATAGAAAAGTAGAGCTATGAGATTGACCTAAGAGTCCAGAAATAGGCAAATAGATAGCTGATGATTTTTCATAAAGACACTACAGCAATTCAGTAGGCAAAGGAAAAACTTTTTAATAAATAATGCTTCAGCAACAGGATATTCATATGGGGAAAAAAATGAGCCTTGATCCCTACCTCGCATGATACAGAAAAAGTGATTAAAGATGGTTCAACCTAAACATAATAGCTAAAACTATAAAGATTTTAGAAGAAAACAGAATATCTTCATAACTTGGTGTAGACAAAGACATCTTAGAGAGAACCACAAAAAGCATTAACCATAAAAGAAAAAACTTGATAAACTGAGCTTTGTGAAAATTAAATGTTTGCTTATCAAAAAAAAATAAAAATAGACAAGTCACAGATGGGGAGAAAATATTTGTAACGCACATATAAACTTCTCCAACAAATCAGTAACAGAAAGACATTTTAAAAAATGAGCAAAAGACCTAGTCAAAACAAAAAGGATGTATAAATGAGCACATAACACATTTATGTGTTTTTGACCACATAAAAAGGTTCGCAATATCATTTTTATCATAGAAATGCAAACTGAATCATAACAAGACACCTATATTCACCCACTAGAATGACTAAAATTAAATATATTGACAACACCAAATGTCGGCAAGGATATGGAGCAATGGAAACTCTCACACATTGCTAGTGCAAATGTAAAATGGTTCAATCTCTCCAGAAAACTGTTTAGCAGTTTCTTACAAAGCTAGACAGACATCTACCTATGACTTCACAGAGCCACTTTTATATGTTTACTCAGGAGAAGTGAAAACATATGTCCACAAAAACCTAGTACAAGAATATTCATAGATGCTTTATAATTGCCAAAATCTGGAAAAAAAATCCAAATGTCCATCAACAGGAGAATGGATAAACACATTGGTATGTCCATACAGTGACATACTGGTCCACAATAAAAAGAATGAACTACTGACACATACCACAACATAGACAAATATCCAGGAACATCACAATGAGTGAAAAAGCCAGACAAGCAAATAAATAGTATAATTCAAGATGTTATTTATATGAAGTTCTACAACAGGCAAACCTAATGGATGGTGATAGAAATCAGAATACCAGTTGCCTGGGGTGGGACAGGGATTGACCAGGGAAGAGGAAGGAGGCACCTTCCTGAGGTGATAGAAATGTTCTATATTTGACAGGGGTGTGGATAACTCAGATGACATGCCCTCATGAAATCTCACTGAACTTATACTGAGATACAGTGCACTTCCCTGTATGTAAATCTTACCTAAAAAAACACCCTGAACGCTGATGATTCCACCTTTAAAACAGATGACTATATTGGTGGCCTAATGATTCTCTGCCTTCTGTCAGTTGAGGTGTGTCACAGAAGAGGTCTATGATTCGGTCACTGTGACTATTGCCAAGGAAAAGCTTGCAGCCATTCTAAACATACATGAATGGTTAAAAATGGCTAAAGTGACAGATTTCCCATCAAATGAGTCTGGTGGAAGTATTTTGTCTCAACTGAAGTCTGTATCATGAAGCTAGTATCTTAGGCAAAAGGCATTTTGTGGGATTTGGTGAAACATGAGTCACATAGTTAAAAGATAATGATTGAGCCGGCCTGGTGGCGCACTCGGGCCAGCCTGGTGGCGCACTCGGTAGAGTGCGGCACTTGGGAGCGCGGCGGTGCTCCTGCCGTGGGTTCAGATCCCATATAGAGACTGGTCCGCTCACTGGTTGAGCGCGGTGTGGGTGCGACAGAGCCGGCCTGGTGGCGCACTCGGTAGAGTGCGGCACTTGGGAGTGCGGCGGTGCTCCTGCCGTGGGTTCAGATCCCATATAGAGACCGGTCCGCTCACTGGTTGAGCGCGGTGTGGGTGCGACACCGAGGGTTGCGATCCCGTTGCTGGTTGCGGTACGGGTGTGACACCGAGGGTTGCGATCCCGTTGCTGGTTGCGGTACGGGCATGACACCGAGGGTTGCGATCCCGTTACCGGTCACAAAAAAAGACAAAAAGGAAAAAAAAAAGATAATGATTGATAAGACTTTCTTTAAAGGGTCATCATTTCTCCACTCATGCTCCTAGCATAGGAAATTTCTCTTTATAGACAAGGATATCCAGTATCTCAGTGCTTTATGTCCTGGGCTGGGATGTGTCTGATACAATTTTTTGGCAGATTCCCATCACACATGAGGCTCAGGTGGCTGCTGTCAAAGCTCTCGGCCACCTTGCCCTATGCCCTGGTTATCTTTAGTTTTTATCTTTAGTTTAAGTTTCCTTCTGATGCTGGGTACTCTCCAGGCCATAAGAAGTTTACTGATTATAGGAAGGAATTAATTCTTTCCTCGTGTAAACTCATGATTATCTTTCGTCCATTGGCTCATTCCTCTTCTGGAATGCTCCTCTATTCAGGTACCATACCTTGGATTTTCAATGCCAAACCCCCTCATTCCGAGAGAATGCTCTGCTAGCTAGGCTCCACCTTACCTGTCCAGCCTTACTTCTCACTACTCTCCAGCACAGCAGCATGGAGCAACGGAGAAATCACAGGTCGGGGAGTCAGTAGGGCTGAGTGCAGTCCTGCATGTGTCATTTCCTCTGTGGCTGTGACCTTGAGCAAATCATCTTCCTGTCATGCAAGGAGTCTGGACTCAAAGGGCTCACTTCCTACTTTTACTCCCTGAGGTTTAATCAGACTAATATTACCATTGCCCTCAATATTTGTCTACACATTCACTCGACTGCACATTTTCTTCATAAAATTATTGTCCACATTTTTTTGGGTGTAGCCAAAGCTGTCTCTCCTCTCTTCCTTTTTTCTCCATTATTCTATCCCCTTTCTGTCTGTGTCAATGAACAGTACCACACAGTGATCATTAATTCTATTTTCATCCTCATGGTGTTTGCCATCAACATGATATGCAAACAAAATGTTTATTAAGCCACTACTATGTACATTGAGGTAAATACTATGGGATATGGCAAGATCCATATAATAGTAATTTCCTCTTGTCAACTTACAGTTTTATGCACTTAACCCACCTTCTGCATCCCATACCCCACAGGGATATAAACTCCTTCAGAGATTGAATGCCTTATCCACCATTTCTTTGTGTGCCTACAAATTGTAGACTTACCTTACCCCCCACCCCAGGTTTCTCCTATTCCTTCTCTATAGGAAAAACAAACTGTTTTCCTCTTTTGTACTCTCAAAGAACCCAAAATATGTGGGTTTTTTTCCCCACACCAAGGAATTCTCCTGTAAATACCAAATGGAGGTCTTACAGTTTAATTTCACCCCAGGTTTCTCCTATTCCTTCTCTATAGGAAAAACAAACTGTTTTCCTCTTTTGTACTCTCAAAGAACCCAAAATATGTGGGGTTTTTTCCCCACACCAAGGAATTCTCCTGTAAATACCAAATGGAGGTCTTACAGTTTAATTTAATTCTGACACTGTCTACTCAGAGTTAGCATCCAATCTCACAGGTTAAGGGTTCAGTCCCACAAGAGTTCCCCCTGCTTCAGATGCCAATTTTAAGTCTGGCCTCCAGTATTTCTGATCAACTAGTTATCAGTCAGGCCTCCCAGGAACCCCTCCTTAGGTTTGATAATTTGCTAGGTTGGCTTACAGAACTACGGGAAACACTTAACTTACATTTACCCATTTATTATAAAGGATGTTGTGAAGGATCTGATGAACAACCACATGAAGAGGTCCACTGGAAAGGGCACAGAAGGGCAAGGTACGTAGGAGGGGAGCAGAACTTCTATGCCTTCTCTGGGCATGACACACTCCAGGCACCTCCACATGTTCTGCACCCCAGAAGCTCTCTGAACTGCATAGTTAGAGATATTTATGGAGGCTTCATTATGTAGCCATGATCAATTATTAACTCTGTCTCTAGCTCCTCTCTCTTTCCCAGAGGATGTGGGGTGGAGCTGAAAGTTTCAAGCTTCTAATCACGACTTGGTCTTTCTGGTGACCAGCCCCAGTGTAGGAGCCCACCAACAGTCACCTCATTAGAACAAAAGATGCATCTAACACCCCCATCGTTCAGCAAATTGCAAGGATTTTAGGAGCTCTGTGCCAGAAACTGGGGGCAAAGACCAAATATGTGTTTGTTATTATAGCACAATGTCACACCTACAATTTCCTTCGAGCTCCCCTTTCTCTTTCTACTCCCTTTCCTAATGTTACCATGCAGGAATTACCTCCACCTTATTCCTCATTCCCTCTTGTCCCCTCCTCCCCAGCCAGCTCTCCCGTTCACTGCTCTCATGCACTTTTGCTCCTGTTTACCTGGGCAGCTGGTTGGTGGACTTTGTGGGCCACTCACTACCTGTTACCCACAGCCCTCGATTGGGGGAGGGTCCTGAGGTAATAATCCTTACACGATCCCTCTCTCATCAAGTGATTATGGGGGCAGATGAGACCATGTCTCTTGGGCTCTTGATTGGATCACAGAGCCCTTTGAGAATGGCTGTCTCAAGAAAAAAGTTCACACCATCTAGACTTTGCCTGCAATTTCAGAGCAGTTACTCCTGAACTCCAGAACTCCTTCCATGGATCCTTTAGACATTCCATAGAACCCAAGTTATAAATGCCTGATGTATGGAAACACATTATAAATCATAAATACTAACTTTGGCAGAGCCTATCATTTCCTGGGAGTCAGATGAATGCAAACCAAAGTCTCTTGGTCCCCTTTCCTGCCTCCAGAGTGCCACTCATAGGACCTCCCTGCACCTTCCGTCCCTCTTTTCCTATGCTGAAATCCAGATTCAGCATCCTGTTTGAGATTTAGACAATAGTTGGGAATTTAGGAAATGTTTGCTTTGGAGGGAAACCTGGCCTAATGATAGTCTTTAGGAGTCTTGTCATATATAAAATATATTTAATGATGTTTAAAACAAAGCAGCTGTCTTGTTGCTTTCTTTATTTGGGCTCACTTGGAGTTTCTGGGCTAGCTTAGAAACAATGTATTATAGTTTTAATATAACATACTTACAACTATATATTGGAGTATGTTATATATTACTAATATATTTCTAGTATCATTTCCATTTAGATAATTATTTCTAAAGAAATACACACACACACACACATTCCTACAGAAAAGAGAAACCTTTGTAAAAGAATCCTGTTTGTAATTTGTGGTTTTCTTATTCTGCTTTTAAATCCTTGAAGACAAGTCACTAATTTAATATATTCCAGATAGTTATGATCCACATATGAGAGAAACGAAAAATACATAGTCCCCATGCTCAAGGAATTTATAAAAAAGTAGAAATTTGGTAAGTACTTGTTGATTTATAATGCACCGATCTTAGGACCTGGATAACCTGGTCACTTAATATGTCACACCTTCCTGATAGCAAATAGACACTGAAAGGATAATGATTTCAAAGGTTGTTCTAATTAAAAATGAGGGACTACTTCAGACTCTGGCAGAATATGGTTTATTAAGTACAATTTAATCATTAAGATGATAATATGTATTGTGCATGCTTTCTGAGAAAACACTTTATCTGTATGTGAATCTCCATTACAAACTATATTTGAACTTATGTACTGACGGTTACTCAAAGGGGAAGGAGCAATGTTATAAATAGAAACAAATTATTTACTCAAAGCTATTCAGAAAATACTGGTCAAAATTGGAACTAGGCTTCTAAACACACTGTCAGTATTTAAATATGTCAAGGTCAAACTCAGATTAAGCAACTGGTCTTGGATATTTTTAGCAGTAGCTACAATTAAGATTTAACAACCCTGCCCAGGTCTGGAAAATGTCATAATGTCATGTTATTATCTTGAAATTCATTAAGAAATTCATAATCATAAGGGTTTTGCGAGACAGACAATGGAAAGAACATTTTGCTGGATGCCTTCTATGAGGCTGGTGCCCTATGGCTCTCTATGTAAATGGTCTCATTGAATTCTCACAGCAATCCTGTGATGTGGATTTTTTAATCCCCATTTTATAGATGAGGAAGCAGAGGGGAAATAATTTACTCTAAATCATACATCTAGTAAGTGGAAGAGCTGAAGATTTTTAAACCCGTAGTAAAAGTCATATCAGAACATAAATAAATAGTGCCTATCTAAGTCTTTTTCCTGCTTACCGATGAAGGTTGATAATTGAATACCTGATGAATACGATCACTTTTGCATGATATAATAGCAAAACCCAATGCATTCACTTTGGTAGTTGTTCTTAAAGCTAAAGTGACTTCTACTTTTTTATCTTTCAAAAAAGTTTCATATTTGGGAACCTGCTATCTTGATTATGCAAAAAAGATGCAGATGGGACTACTGAACTTGATCCTAAGACTGAAATCAGTGAATATTGAGAACCTATTTTGGTTCCAGACACTGGGCTAGGTACCAGGGATGCAATAGGGTATTAGACAGACAAAGTTCCTGCTCTCAGGTAGCAATGCATTCTAGTGGGACGAGTCTCTCAAATAACAAATTATCAAGTAACTGCACAAGGCAAATTCAGATCGTAAGTACAATGGAGAAAATAAAACAAGGATGAAGTGACAGAGAGAATAGCATGGGAATGGGGACTGCTGTGCATTGAGTGTTCAGGAAAGGCCTCTCTCACATGGTGACATCTGTACTGAATTTGAATATAAAACGGAGCCAGTGATATAAAGATCAGGGGCAGAACATTCCAGGTAGTTGGAATAATATATACTCCATCCTGATGGAGCAACATACCTGGCATGTTATAAAAACAGAGAGTGGTAGGGATAGAGATCAGGTAGAGAAGAAGGCAGGGGCCAGATCATGTAAGATCAGTATAAGGATCTGGGTTTTATTTTAAGTACAATGGGAAGCATTGGGAATTTTAAAGCACAGAAATAACATGCTCATGTTTGTAAACTTTTACAGTGTCTTAGATCACAGGTCTTCAGAACTTAAAGGGATTTTAGAGATTACCTGGTAAAATTTTACATAAATATGAAGAAAAACTAAATCTCATAGGGATTCAATGATGTGTTTGCGGTCAGACGGATAGTGAAAGCAGAACTAGGACCTGTCCCAATTCTGGCTCCTGAGCCAGTCTTTCTATTCCAGTACTTGGCCTTGCCATCGTAGGCTGGTACTTTTAAAGAAGAATTTAGAGCCTTCTTTTCAATCTCTTTGAAAAACTGTTTCTAAGCCACCAGCTGATCTATTAACTTGAATGTGGTAGTCATCAAGCTTTAAAAACAATTAGTGCAATGTTCTTGCTTAATGCCCTGGGAAGTCAGTACTAAGTTGGGGTGTCAATTACAACCATGTTTCATGAATCCAGTTACTTCTCAGTAAGCCCATACACCTCTGTTCCAAATGCCTAACACCAAACCCTGGAATCAAAATTTTAAAATGAAAAACTTTAGGTTCATTTAGTCTAATCTTTTTAACAACAAGGAAATTGATTCACTTGTGTTCCTCTCCAAGGGCTCTCAGAGTAGTTTCTCTTCCTATTAAAATACCATCTACTTATTTACACGTTATTTACTTTGCAATTCTGGATTTGGGATATTCCAGGGATTTGCTGTTTGTAGTAGGATTGTTTCATTTTACCTGTTACATTAAACCTTGGAATTCACTCAGGAAAATATTTAATGAGCATGTAGTATGCACCTGCAGTCTGAGCCTGAGGGATACAGTGGTGCCGCATGGTACTCTTTTCCATTGAGCTTATCCATTAAAGAAACCTGTAGGATAAAAATAAGGAATATATGTTTCAGAAGTTTTTATAGCCATTTGGATTAGCATCAAATAGCCAGGATCCCGAAGATGCCACAGTTTTAGCCACTGTGATGATTATCATAGGCTCAAAACTGGATTCCTACAGTTCTAACTATGTGGACGCAATAAAAACATAAAACTTGCTATTTTTTATGTCCCTTTATAGTGCACAGTAAGCTTAGTTTTCATTAATTTGACAAGCATTTGTTATACACATATTATGTACTACTAGGCACCAGAAACCCAAACCTGAACAAAACAAACACAGTTCCTGCCTTCATAAAGCATAGGTTTAGCTGGGAATAAGATGGTAATCTGGTAATCAATTAGTTTTTGAACATAGTGAGGTGTGTGTGTGTGTGTGTGTGTGTGTGTGTGTGTGTGTGTGTGTGAGAGAGAGAGAGAGAGAGAGAGAGAGAGAGAGAGAGATGGAAGCACCTGATGGCCGATATACTTTGCTCTGAGGGATGGGAGTGTCAGGGAAATCTTCTTTGAGGAAGTGACCATGTTTCAGTTGAGGATATGTAGGAGTAAACTGAATAGATGAAGCAGAAATGTGGAGAGAGAGGGAGAGGTCTCCAGGCAGAATGAAGGAGATAGGAGAGTATGTAACGCAGGATTGAGCTTGGACGGTTCCAGGAGGGGATGAAGGACAAGTATGTCTGGAGTTAGGACAAAAGGAATAAAAGTGAATTTTGGGAGGAAGCAGGGTCAGGAATGCAGGGTCATGTGGGTTGTGGCAAAGATTGTGTGCCTTATCCTGACAGCAATGGGAAGCCATTGATGAGTGTTGGAAGGGAATGACATACTTTATTTTTGTGAATGACATACTTAAGTGTGCATTTCACAAATTATTGTGGCTGCTGCAGAGAATGGGTCTAAGTATTGGGAGACTAATTGGTGGTGTTAGGGAACGGTTGTATTCCAGGTGAGAGAAGATTGTGTAGACTAGAGAAATGGCAGTGAAATGGCAGAAAGTGAACCTGCATGAGATCTGTTTTGGCTTCGAGGAAGCAGGAGTTTCCCCAAATTTCCCTAAATTTTTGGAGAAATTTTATTTTATTATTTTTTTTGAGCAATAATTTTTATTTCTTTCAAAATAGTAGTTAGGAAACAACTTTAAATGATCATGATTTTTATTCTACCATAACTTTTACATGCAGCAGACTTAAATATCTTCAGTTCATTCAGGGGGATTGTTTATTTTGTTATCCTAAATGAAAATTCTTAAGATTTTATTTATTTTATTGGTTATGAATATTCATGGAGTACAAAGCAAATCGTCACCACTCGTGCCTAAGATGTGATGGCCAGATCCATACTGGCAGCAATGCCCATTACCATGAATTGTGATTATACCCCATGTCCCTCACTCAATTATTCCCCCAATTATCCCTGACCTCCCTCCCCATCCCCCTTTCCCCACTCCACTTTTTATCCCTAGGTATGTTCTCTTGGAGAAATTTTAAAGACAATCCCCCAGGGTTCTGGCTTGAGCAGATGGATGAATGGTAATAATGCAGTTCAATGAGACAGAAATACTGGAAGAGGTAGTGAGAGAGAGGTATGAAAAGATGCCTTTTATTTATTTACCATTGCAACTGTGGGGACCCACTTAGGCCCCCAAAGTTGGTGTAAAGATTGTTTTAAATTAAAAGCATTTGAAAGTCTACAAATACAAAAAGAAGCCTTCTCAGGGCTTCCCTTATCTCACTATAAACAGAAACTTCTGGGTATAAGGCTGCCATAGACCCCCTCTCCAGGGGAGTTTTATGATCATGAAGGAAAAAAACAGAGAATATCACTCACATGTGCATAAAAAATAGATAATAAAGACAAAATTTCCTATATCCATTTGTTCTCTTAGAAACCCATTTGTTGAAGCCCTTTTTCTCCACCCCTCCTAATAAGTTAGATACATAAACCCAGACTTTAGCTATTTAGAGAACCACTTCTTTTGTGCTCTCCCACATGCCTATGAATAAACTTGTTTTTTTTTCTCCTGTTAATCTGTCTTTTGTCAGTTTAATTTGCAGTCCCCCAAACACTGAACCTAAGAGGGTAGAGGAAAAGTTTTTCCTTTCTAACACAACTAACCTGTGTGATGAGTATTACTTTGAAGATTTTAAACAGGAAGAATGTAAGGCTCAGAAGCATTTAGTAACTTGCCCAAGATCACACAAACAGTAAGTGGGACTTGAACTTTTCTTTTGACACCCAGTTCCGTGCTTTTTTCTACTGTACCATATCTGGGTTAATCTTGATGTCAATTGTCTGAATTCCTCTATTATAGGTGGTAATTTCAGGGAAAAAGATGTGGGCTGAGGGGTGTCAGGGAAATAAGAGCTGGAGAGATAATGTCCTGCTCCAGGATTCAGGAGAAAGGACAGTCAGGGTTGTGCAGAGTAGTGGGCCAAGTCAGAAGGGACATTTCAACACGTCACAAAGGCCATGACTGTCATGTCAGAGGCATGCACTGTACTTGCAGTACAGACTCTGGAATCTGAAAGCCAAGAAAGACAAGAAGGAGGAACACCTGTTGTGAAAAAATGGAATTGGTCTGGGGATACTGCCCAGAGAAGTCACCACTCTCTGAATTTGCTTTTGCATCCCAATACAGGCCATCAAATCTCCTGAGCACCTGTATTGTTGCTTTGTGTTGCTTCGCCCCCCAAGGATTTGTCACCTCACTTCCCCTGGGTGACAGAGATGCAAAGGATTACTCAAAGCCCATCTCTTCCAAGCAGTGAGAAGCCTTGAAGTGGTTAACTTCCCTGGGAACGCTCAAGCGAGAGGGATCCCTTCCTCAGGAAATTAATGCCGAATTGGGGTTCTCTTCCTGCATTTATTTTCCAGACCAGGAAGTTACAGGAAGAGAACAAAGGTGGGGTTATAGTTTAACAATATAGGCTGGTAACTTTCAGTGAAACAAGCCAGATGACATTCCAGTAAGGCTATCAACAAAAGCTTGATCTTAACAAACATTCCTTCTTACAGCAATTTCTCAGTATCTTTACATAACAATAAGTAACTAGTCTGTCTTTGAGCCAGCAACCTGCTGTGCCACAATTCTTATCTTGCAACAAAGACTGACTAGCCTGGGGAAAATCTCCTGTCCTTGCAAGGTCAATATTTGAAATTGCAAGACTTTGGAAAACCAGGCCCTGTGGAGTACATATGCTTTTTAGTATATTCCACACTGTATAACTCATGGGCCTCACTGTCCCCTTCAGTCATTCCAGATGTCAAACCTGCATAGTCTTGGGAGAAAGTGTATTCCCCAGGAACTTCTCACTGTGGGATAGATATCAGATTTGTTCTGGGTGAAGACTGTTCTGTTTACACATTGGCAGTTTTTATTCTGTCTCACATTGTTGTTTGATCTTTCTAACAGCAAAAGTTTGTCTTATACTTCCAATAGAAAAAAGCTTCTTAAGGGCAAATAGGCTGTACTTTATGATTGCTATCTTTCATTTATTCATGTGTGCAATATTTGTCGAGCATCTCTTTTGTCAGGCACTGTCATAGGAGTGGGGATTTAGCAGTGAGCAAGACAGACAAAATTCCTACTTTTGTAGAGCTTATATACATAAAGAAATAGACAAATGACTAAGATAATCTCACATACTGTTTAAAGTGTAAAGCAAAATGACACTATTGAGAGTAAATGTGGGAGAGGCAATTATATATAGGGTGGTCAGAAAAGGTTTTGACAATGGGGCCGGCCCGGTGGCGCACTGCTACAGTGCGCCGCTTGGGAGTGCGGCGGCGCGACAATTATATATAGGGTGGTCAGAAAAGGTTTTGACAACGGGGCCGGCCCAGTGGCGCACTGCTACAGTGCGCCACTTGGAAGTGCGGCGGCGCTCCCACCGAGGGTTCAGATCCCACATACAGACCGGCCGCTCACTGGCTGAGCG